>NC_053022.1:317587906-317729529 GCF_003073215.2 Triticum urartu | reverse complement strand
GAATTCCTAAACTCTCCGATATATAATTCCTAAATGACTCAAAACATTTTTCTAGACTCAACAACGGCTGCTAAAAACGATCAAGTAGTGGGGGCTCCTAAGGTCGGGGAAGGCTCTGATTACCAACTTGTAACACCCTCGATGCGGCTATATCTCCTACGTGTCGAAGCATGACTTAGAGGCATAACCGCATAGAAAGCAATGTCGCAAGTAAGGCAATCTTCACAACATCCCATGTAATATAGATAATAAAAGGGGAAGGTACATAGTTGGCTTACACTCGCCACGTCAAACAAAGTACATAAATGGCATTACATCATCCAATCACTCATGGCCCGACTACAGGTGCCAAAATAAAAGATCAACCCAACATGCGACACAGTCCCGATCGCCCCAACTGGGCACCACTACTGATCATCAGGGAAAGACACATAGTAACGGCGTGAGTCCTCGTCGAACTCCCACTTGAGCTCAAGCGCATCATCTGGAACGGAGTCGTCAGGCCCTGCATCTGGTTTGGAAGTAATCTGTGAGCCACAGGGACTCAGCAATCTCGCACCCTCGTGATCAAGACTATTTAGGCTTATAGGTAAGGCAAGGTAAATATGTGGAGCTGCAGCAAGCGACTAGCATGTATGGTGGCTAACCTGTTCGCAAAAGAGACCGAGAAGAGAAGGCAAAGCGAGAACGAATAACTAGAGAACAACCTGCGGCAAGCATTACTCCAACACCGTGTTCACTTCCCGGACTCCGCCGAGAAGAGACCATCACGGTAACGCACACAGTTGATTCATTTTAATTAAGTTAAGGTTCAAGTTATCTACAACCGGACATTAACAAATTCCCATCTGCCCATAACCGCGGGCACGGCTTTCAAAAGTTCAAATCCCTGCAGAGGAGTCCCAACTTAGCCCATGACAAGCTCTCATGGTCAACGAAGGATATACCTTCTCCCAAGACATTCCGATCAGACTCGGCATCCCGGTTCTACAAGACACTTCAACAAGTTAAAACAAATCCAGCAACACCGCCCGAATGTGCCGACAAATCACGATAGGAGCTGCACATATCTCGTTCTCAGGGCACACTCAGATTGTCTAAGGTATGGGTAGGCCAGCCTAGAGTTGCCCCTGGTGGCCACCGTCAGCTGACAGGCTGGACCAACACTCACAGGAGCACTGGCCTGGGGGGGTTTAAATAAGATGACCCTTGGGCTCCGGAAACCCAAGGGAAAAAGAGGCTAGGTGGAAAATGGTAAAACCAAGTTTGGGCATTGCTGGAGAAGTTTTATTCAAGGCGAACTGTCAAGGGGTTCCCATTATTACCCAACCGCGTAAGAAACGCAAAAATCCGGGAACATAACACCGATATGACGGAAACTAGGGCGGCAAGAGTGGAACAAAACACTAGGCAAAAGGCCGAGCCTTCCACCCTTTACCAAGTATATAGATGCTTTAAGATTACAAGATAATATAGTGATATCCCAACAAGTAAATAATGTTCCAAGAGGAACAATCTCCAATCTTCACCTGCAACTAGCAACGCTATAAGAGGGGCTCAGCAAAGCGGTAACATAGCCAATCAACGGTTTGCTAGGACATGGTGGGTTACAGGTTTGACATGGCAATTTGGGAGGCATGATAAGCAAGTGGTAGGTATCGTAGCATAGGCATAGCAAAAGAGCGAGCATCTAGCAAAGCAAAGATAGAAGTGATTTCGAGGGTATGATCATCTTGCCTGCAAAGTTGTCAGAGTTGACTGGATCCTCGAAAGCAAACTCAACGGGCTCCTCGTTAGCGAACTCGTCTCCCGGCTCTACCCAAACAAGACAAACAAGCAAACGGAACACAATCAACCACGTGCAAACTCAAACACATGATGCAAACATGGTATGCTATGCGGGATGCGAGATGTGATGCATATGCAAGATGTGACAAGGAATGATTGAACCTGGCCTCAACATGGAAATCCAAGAGTGCCACTAGAAAGGTGAGATGATTTCGCTTGAAAACAATATAAAGAACACCGGAATCGGAGACACGGTTTGGAAATGGCAAGCAATTCAAATATGGCACCGGTCTGTGATAAACAGCAAGTAGCCATTTAAATGCATCAAGATAAATATGCTACAGCACTCAAACATTGCAAAAAAAATACATGGCAGGGATCCACTCATAATGCTTAACAAAAGATGAACACTGAGCTATGGCCAATTCGTCCATTAACACGTTCAAACAAGCATGGCAAAAATGCATTTGGTAAACAGATCTCAGACTTAGTGAAATTAACACTTGTCTGGAAATTCAGATCAGGTAGCACACTTTGGAGCATGAAAACTATATGCAACAGGAACTTAACATGGCAAAGTGAAGCATGGCATGGAGCTACTCAAAGAGCTTAACAAAAGTCCCTTAGTGACCTTGAGCCAAAAAGGATCAGAAAATACAATTGCAAGCATGTGAACATGGCAAAAACATAAACAGATTACAGACTTAGAGAAAAACTGGAACATGCAAATCAGATATCAAGTAGGCATGTTTACGAGCTCGATGCACTCACTATAGAGCAAGGCATGACAATCTAAGCATACACCCATCAAGAATACACATTATACAAGCTAGACATGGCAAGAACAACAACATAGCATGCACGGATCAACTACAACATCCTCGGCAAAATCGCTAACAAGTAGACAATCTGCAAAGATTCACGAAATAGCAAAAGTAAAGCTTGATTGACTCAAGCTAGGGTGCTCCATAATTGCAAACAAAGACATGGATGGATAGATCACTACAAGATTAACAAATCATCCTTACTGATCATCCTCAAAAGAGGCACGGATCACTTGGAAACAACATGAACATAAGGCATATTGATAAAAACAGATCAAGGACTTAGTGGAAATGCTAAGTCCCTGAAATCAGCATTAACGAATGCTCCACTTTGCAAGCTTGTGCTAGTCACCACACACATCACAAAATACATGGATAGCACCTCTGGAAAGATGACAAAGCATATAACAAAACTTATGTAGAGCTCAGGGGCATATCATGCACACACTAAACATGGCAAAAATGACAAATAGCTATTTGGAGCTGCAGATCTGACAATTATGTCAAATAGCATTCTTCCAACAGCATTTCGGGCATCAAGATGAACTCAAATGAAAATAATGCAATGAGATGAAATGATGTGCTCTCTGAGACGAACATTTTGATATGCTATACGCCCAAAACGGAGCTACGGATGCAAAGTTACGGCACGATGAACATGGCAAAATAATTAGGGTTTCGGGAAGAAAGTCAACCGTCCGGATCTGGATCTGGAAACATTGTTCACGCGCGGGAACCGAGGAACGCTGGAGTTGGAGCTTGAGGTCGCCGGATCTTGCGAGGGAGGTCGCCGGAGAGGGCCGGGTCGCCGGATCCGGCCGGCGGAGGAGGCGCGGGCGACGAGGAGGAAGACGCGGGGCAGCGTGGGGCCGGACCGGCGAGCTCGGGTGGCGGCAAGCTCGCACCGGCAAGGACTCCGGCGATTGCGTGCGGCGGGGCTGGACCGGCTCGGTTGCCGGAGCGGGTGAAGGCGGCGGCGGGGCGAAGGCGCGGGCGGCGCCGCAGATCCGGGCCGCGCGGTGGAGGAGGCGGCCGACCACTCGGACGGCGACACGTGGCGGCGGCGGCGCGGGTCGGACAATGTCCGGCCTGCGAGATTTCATCCGGCGGCGGTGGGGGAAAATGGATCTAGGGTTTTCGGGAGACGGGAACCGAGAATTTCGGAGGGGGTGTATTTATAGGCATAGAGGGAGCTAGGAGTGTCCAAATGAGGTGCGGTTTTCGGCCATGCGATCATGATTGAACGCTCTAGATGATGGAGAGGGTTTTTGGTGGGTTTTGGACCAAAATGGAGGGGTGTTGGGCTGCAACACACACGAGGCCTTTTCGGTCCCTCGGTTAACCGTTGGAGCATCAAACGAAGTCCAAATGGTACGAAACTTGACAGGCGGTCTACCGGTAGTAAACCAAGGCCGCTTGGCAAGTCTTGGTCCAATCCGGAAATGTTTAACCCCCACACACGAAAGGAAGGTAGAAATGACCACCGGAGGAGATAGGAGTGTCGGAATGCAAAACGGACAACGGGGAAAATGCTCGAATGCATGAGACGAACACATATGCATATGCAATGCACATGATGACATGATATGAGATGCATGACAACAACAACAACACATGGAGACAAAAACCCAAACCCGAGAAAAATAAAATAACTTAACGCCGGAAACGGCAAGAGTTGGAGTACATATTAGGTAAATTACATCCGGGGTGTTACATGCTACCTTTCAAAGATGCATGACTGCTATATTATCCGACTTTTGTGAAAAGATTGTTGAGGTTTTCATGGATGATTTCTCCGTTTACGGAACTTCTTTTGATGATTGCTTAAGCAACCTTGATCCAGTTTTGCAGAGACGTGAAGAAACTAATCTTGTCTTGAATTGGGAGAAATGCCACTTTATGGTCAATGAAGGTATCGTCTTGGGGCATAAAATTTCTGAAAGAGGTATTGAAGTTGATAAAGCTAAAGTTGATGCTATTGAAAAGATGCCATGTCCTTAGGATATTAAAGGTATAAGAAGTTTCCTTGGTCATGCCGGTTTTTATAGGAGGTTCATTAAGGACTTCTCTAAAATTTCTCGGCCTTTGACTAACCTCTTACAAAAAGATGTTCCTTTTGTCTTTGATGATGAATATTTAGAAGCATTTGAAATACTTAAGAAAGCTTTGGTTTCTGCACCTATTGTTCAGCCTCTTGATTGGAATTTACCATTTCAAATTATGTGTGATGCTAGTGATTATGCTGTAGGGGTTGTTCTAGTACAAAGAGTTGATAAGAAATTAAATGTTATCCAATATGCTAGTAAAACTCTAGACAGCGCTCAAAGAAATTATGCTACTACTGAAAAAGAATTTTTAGCAGTTGTGTTTGCGTGTGATAAGTTCAGACCTTATATTGTTGATTATAAAGTAACTGTTCACACTAATCATGTTGCTATTAAATATCTTATGAAAAAGAAAGATGCTAAACCTAGACTTATTAGATGGGTTCTCTTACTACAAGAATTTGATTTGCATATCATTGATAGAAAGGGAGTTGAGAACCCCGTTGCAGACAACTTGTCTATGTTAGAGAATGTTCTTGATGACCCACTACCTATTGATGATAGCTTTCCTAATGAACAATTAGCTGTCATAAATGCTTCTCGTACTGCTCCATAGTATGCTGATTATGCTAATTACATTGTTGCTAAATTTATACCACCTAGTTTCACATACCAGCAAAAGAAAAAGTTCTATGATTTAAGACACTACTTCTGGGATGACCCACATCTTTATAAAGAAGGAGTAGATGGTGTTATTAGACGTTGTGTCCTGAGCATGAACAGGAACAGATCCTACGCAAGTGCCATTCCGAGGCTTATGGAGGACACCATGCTGGAGACAGAACTGCACATAAGGTATTGCAATCCGGTTTTTATTGGCCTACTCTCTTCAAGGATGCCCATAAGTTTGTTTTGTCTTGTGACAAATGTCAAAGAATTGGTAATATTAGTAGACGTCAAGAAAATGCCTATGAATTATTCACTTGTTATTGAACCATTCGATGTTTGGGGCTTTGATTATATGGGACCGTTTCCTTCCTCTAATGGGTATACTCATATTTTAGTTGTTGTTGATTACGTTACTAAGTGGGTAGAAGCTATTCCAACTAGTAGTGATGATCATAACACCTCTATTAAGATGCTTAAAGAAGTTATTTTTCCGAGGTTTGGAGTCCCTAGATATTTAATGACTGACGGTGGTTCACATTTTATTCATGGTGCTTTTCGTAAAATGCCTGCTAAGTATGATGTTAATCATAGAATTGCATCTCCATATCATCCACAGTCTAGTGGTCAAGTAGAATTGAGTAATAGAGTGCTTAAATTAATTTTGCAAAAGACTGTTAACAGATCTAGAAAGAATTGGTCCAAGAAACTTGATGATGCATTATGGGCCAATAGAACTGCATATAAAAATCCTATGGGTATGTCTCCATATAAAATGGTTTATGGTAAAGCTTGTCACTTACCTCTCGAATTAGAACATAAGGCATATTGGGCTATTAAAGAGCTCAACTATGACTTCAAACTTGCTGGTGAGAAGAGGCTTTTTGACATTAGCTCACTTGATGAATGGAGAACCCAGGCCTATGAGAATGCCAAACTATTTGAAGAAAAAGTTAAAAGATGGCATGATAAAAGGATAAAAAAGCGTGAGTTTAACGTAGGTGATTATGTATTATTGTACAACTCTCGTTTAAGATTTTTTGCAGGCAAACTCCACTCTAAATGGGAAGGTCCTTACATCATCGAGGGGGTCTATCATTCTGGTGCCATAAAAATTAACAACTTCGAAGGCACAAATCTGAGGGTGGTGAACGGTCAGAGAATCAAACATTATATCTCAGGTAATCCCATAAATGTTGAAACCAATGTTATCGAAACCGTAACCCCAGAGGAATACATAAAGGACACTTTCCAGAATGTTTCAGACTCCGAAAAGGAATGGGTACATGGTACGGTAAGTAAACTGACTCCAAAACAGTTCTAATGGCAATTTTTCTATGTTTTGGAATATTTAAGAAAATAGGAAAATAAGAAGTAGTCCGGGAAGGACCCGAGGGTGCGCCCTACCCCCCTGGGCGCGCCCCCTGCCTCGTGGGCACCTCATGTGCTCTCCGAACTCCGTTTTCTTGCACGATACTTCTTTTGTTCGGCAAAAATTCATTATATAATCTCCCGAAGGTTTTGACCACCGTATCACACAAATATCCTCTGTTTTTGTTTCGAGCTATTTCTGCTGCAGATTAGAGCAATATGTCATCCCAAGATTCGGAGGGAGAAAGCTATGTGGTTGATTACCTTGCAGATCATAAGGTCTACGGGGACTTGGAGCATTGTGGTTGGACCATGGAGGAAGAAGAAGACTATGAGCATAGGGGAAAGGAGGAGACGGGCTCAGATGAGGATGAAGTCCCATTACCTCAACCTGGGGACATGCATGTGGAGTTCAAAAAGTCAAGCATCCCCAATAGAGCAAAGAAACCTAAGATCGAGTTTATCTCTTTTCGTCTCTTGCAGGAGAACGAACAAGAACTATGCAAAAAGGTATTAAGCCTTGAGCGGGAGATCGATGACCTAAGGGAGCAAAATTCTATCCTCAAGCGCAAATTAAGGAACAAGCCTACATCACCAACAACTCCATCGTCACCACCCCCGAAGAATGGGACATAAACACATGGGAATGGGCACTCCCCTTGGAATCTACCAAGCTTGGGGGAGTGCCCCGGTATCGTATCAACATCACTTTTATATTTACCGTTTTTCTTAGCTCGGTCCTTTTGGTAATATCTTGATCTAGTAGAATAAAGTTTTAGTATGATCTAGTTGTGATTTTGCTTTATGATCCTTCTATGTAATTGAGTCCATGAGCTATATATAATAAAGATTAGTGTTGAGTCAAGGGCTTGATTATTTTGCTATGATCTTGAGGGGATAATATAGAAGAAAAAGAAATAAAAAGAAATAAAGAGATCATATGGATCTTATGGAGAGTAATGACTTCACATATAAAGAGTATGATGAATAAAAGTTGTTGAGAGTTGACAAGCATAGTTTTGGTCATCGTTGCAATTAATAGGAAATAATAAGGAAAGAGAGGTTTTCACATATAAATATACTATCTTGGACATCTTTTATGATGGTGAACACTCATTAAAATATGACATGCTAAAGAGTTGATGTTGGACAAGGAAGACAACGTAATGGGTTATGTTTTCTTACATCCAAAATAAATTATATTGTCATGGATCATCGAACATGTTGAGCTTGCCTTTCCCTCTCATGCTAGCCAATTTCTTTGCATCAAGTAGAGATACTACTTGTGCTTCCATATATCCTTAAACCCAATTTTGCCATCAGAGTCCACTATATCTACCTATGGATTGAGTAACATCCTTCAAGTAAGTTGTCATCGTTGCAAGCAATAAAAATTGATCTTTAAATATGTATGATTTATTAGTGCGGAGAAAATAAGCTTTATACGTTCTTGTGATGTGTAAGAAATAAAAGCGACGGACTGCATAATAAAGGTCCATATCACAAGTGGCAATATAAAGTGACGCTCTTTCGCATTAAGATTTTGTGCATCCAACCATAAAAGCACATGACAACCTCTGCTTCCCTCTGCGAAGGGCCTATCTTTTATTCTTGTCTTATACTTCATGCAAGAGTCACGGTGATCTTCACCTTTCCTTTTTACATTTTATCCTTTGGCAAGCACAATGTGTTGGAAAGATCCTGATATATATGGCTAATTGGATGTGGGTTTTCATGAACTACTATTGTTGACATTACCCTTGAGGTAAAAAGTTGGGAGGCAAAACTATAAGCCCCTATCTTTCTCTATGTCCGATTAAAACTTCATACCCATAAATATTGCGTGAGTGTTAGCAATTGTGAAAGACTAAAAGATAGTTGAGTATGTGGACTTGCTGAAAAGCTCTTATATTGACTCTTTCCTATGTTATGATAAATTGCAATTGCTTCAATGACTGAGGTTATAGTTTGTTAGTTCTCAATGAAGTTTCTGATACATACTTGAGTATGTGAATGAATTGTTACTTTAGCATAAGATATCATATGACAATATATATATATATATGTGTTGTTGTTCTAAGAATGATCATGATGCCCTCATGTCTGTATTTTATTTTTTATCGACACCTCTATCTCTAAACATGTGGACATATTTTTCGATTTTGGCTTTCGCTAGAGGACAAGCGAGGTCTAAGATTGGGGGAGTTGATACGTCCATTTTGCATCATGCTTTTATATCGATATTTATTGCATTATGGGCTGTTATTACACATTATGTCACAATACTTATGCCTATTCTCTCTTATTTTACAAGGTTTACATGAAGAGGGGGAATGCCGGCAGCTGGAATTCTGGGCTGGAAAAGGAGCAAATATTAGGGACCTATTCTGCACATCTCCAAAAGTCCTGAAAATCCACGCGAATTATTTTCAGAATATATAAAAAATATTGGGCGAAGAAAGTACCAGAGGGGGACCACCCACCGTCCACGAGGGTGGGGGGCCACGCCCTACCCCCTGGGCGCGCCCCCTGTCTCGTGGGCTCCCTGCTGGCCCTCTGACGCCCATCTTTGGCTATATGGAGTCTTTCATCGAGTAAAAATCATAAGCAAGCTCAAGGGACGAAACTCCGCCGCCACGAGGCGGAACCTTGGCGGAACCAATCTAGGGCTCCGGCGGAGCTGTTCTGCCGGGGAAACTTCCCTCCGGGAGGGGGAAATCATCACCATCGTCATCACCAACGATCCTCTCATCGGGAGGGGGTCAATCTCCATCAACATCTTCACCAGCACCATCTCATCTCAAACCCTAGTTCATCTCTTGTATCCAATCTTTGTATCCACACCTCAGATTGGTACGTGTGGGTTGCTAGTAGTGTTGATTACTCCTTGTAGTTGATGCTAGTTGGTTTACTTGGTGGAAGATCATATGTTCAGATCCATTATGAATATTAATACCCCTCTAATTATGAACATGAATATGCTTTCTGAGTAGTTATGTTTGTTCCTGAGGACATGGGAGAAGTCTTGCTATAAGTAATCATGTGAATTTGGTATTTGTTTGATATTTTGATGAGATGTATGTTGTCTTTCCTCTAGTGGTGTCATGTGAACATCGACTACATGAAACTTAACCATTGTTTGGGCCTAGAGGAAGGCATTGGGAAGTAATAAGTATACGATGGGTTGCTAGAGTGACAGAAGCTTAAACCCTAGTTTATGCGTTGCTTCGTAAGAGGCTGATTTGGATCCATATGTCTCATGCTATGGTTAGGTTTACCTTAATACTTCTGTTGTAGTTGCAGATGCTTGCAATAGGGGTTAATCATAAGTGGGATGCTTTTCCAAGTAAGGGCAGTACCCAAGCACCGGTCCACCCACATATCAAATTATCAAAGTACTGAACGTGAATCATATGAGCGTGATGAAAACTAGCTTGACGATAATTCCCATGTGTCCTCGGGAGCGCTTTACTTTATATAAGAGTTTGTCCAGGCTTTTCCTTTGCTACAAAAA
The DNA here is from genome assembly GCF_003073215.2 of Triticum urartu. Lineage (NCBI taxonomy): Eukaryota > Viridiplantae > Streptophyta > Magnoliopsida > Poales > Poaceae > Triticum > Triticum urartu. The sequence continues at coordinate 317,719,321 of NC_053022.1, read as the reverse complement.
GGATTGGGCCATATTGATGCACCTTATTTACTTTTACTATTTGTTACCCATTGCCAATTACCTGATCACAAAACTATCTATTACCGATAATTTCAGTGCTTGCAGAAAATACCTTGCTAAAAACCGCTTATCATTTCCTTCTGCTCCTCGTTGGGTTTGACACTCTTACTTATCGAAAAGGCTACGATAGATCCCCTACACTTGTGGGTCATCAGCCCCGAAGGACACAGATTTGATTTTTCAACCAATTTATATGCACTGGAGCTTGTGCATGTAGTTCAAATTTGAATTATGCACATGAAATGCCTAGAAAACCCAGTTAATGTATAAAAATGTCGAAATGAACCCTGAAAAATTCCAACATTAAACACAACACTCCTGTTGTTCTATGTTGACACTAGAAAAAAATTGTAAGCAATAAGAGGCAACGGATATCATTTCGTCCCCAAAGGTGGCACGTTCCCTACCGAAACCATCACGCTTGTTGTGAGAAGCTCTAGTTTGTGAGAAGCTTATACCCAAACCTACCCCAAATGGGACAAAAATTTTACCATGGCATGTTGATCCGCTCCATGATAGCATGCCAAGTTTCATGAATTTCAGACGAGTTTTGGATTTACTAGAATTTAAAAACTAGGTATCTTAATGTTTGCGGCCGAGTGATGGTGGCAGGGTGTTTGAAATTCATTCCCATTTCTTGCATGGGACCTAAGCATGCAACCAAGGACACATATTTGATTTTTCAACCATTTTATATGCACTGGAGCTTGTGCATGTAGTTCAAATTTGAATTATGCGCATAAAATGCCTTGAAATCTTAGTTAATATATAAAAATGTCCAAACGAACCCCGAAAAATTCCAAAATTGAACACAACATTCTTGTTGTTCTATGTTGACACTAGAAAAATTTTGAAAGCAATAAGAGGCAACAGATATCATTTCGTCCCCAAAGGTGGCACGTTCCCTACCGAAACCGTTACACTTGTTGTGAGAAGCTCTGGTTTGTGGGAAGCTTATACCCAAACCTGCCCCAAATGGGACAAAAATTTTACCATTGCATGTTGATGCCACTCCATGATAGCATGCCAAGTTTCATGAATTTCAGATGAGTTTTGGATTTACTAGAATTTAAAACTAGGTATCTCAATGTTTGCGGCCGAGTGATGGTGGCGGGGTGTTTGAAATTCATTCCCATTTCTTGCATGGGACCTAAGCATGCAACCAAGGACACATATTTGATTTTTCAACTGGTTTATATGCACTGGAGAATGTGCATGTAGTTCAAATTTGAATTATGCACATAAAATGCCTGGAAAACCTAGTTAATGTATAAAAATGTCCAAACAAACCTCAAAAAATTCCAAAATTAAACACAACACTCATGTTGTTCTATGTTGACACTAGAAAAAATTTGAAAGCAATAAGAGGCAACAAATATCTTTCCGTCCCCAGAGGTGGCACGTTCCCTATAGAAACCAACATGCTTGTTGTGAGAAGCTCTGGTTTGTGAGAAGCTTATACCCAAACCTGCCCCAAATGGGACAAAAACTTTACCACGGCATGTTGATGCCGCTCCATGATAGCATGCCAAGTTTCATGAATTTCACACAAGTTTTGCATTTACTAGAATTTAAAAACTAGGTATCTCAATGTTTGCGGCCGAGTGACGGTGGCAGGGTGTTTGAAATTGATTCCTATTTCTTGCATGGGACCTAAGCATGCAACCAAGGACACATATTTGATTTTTCAACCAGTTTATATGCACTGGAGAATGTGCATGTAGTTCAAATTTGAATTTTGCACATAAAATGTCTAGAAAACCCAGTTAATGTATAAAAATGTCCAAACGAACCCCGAAAAATTCCAAAATTAAACACAACACTCCTGTTGTTCTATGTTGACACTCAAAAAAATTTGAAAGCAATAAGAGGCAACGGATATCGTTTCGTCCCCAAAGATGGCACATTCCCTACCAAAACCATCACGCCTGTTGTGAGAAGCTTTGGCTTGTGAGAAGCTTATACCCAAACCAGCCCCAAATGGGACAAAAAATTTACCACAACATGTTGATGCCGCTCCATGATAGCATGCCAGGTTTCATGAATTTCAGACGAGTTTTGGATTTACTAGAATTTAAAAACCATGTATCTCAATGTTTGCGGCCGAGTGATGGTGGCAGGGTGTTTGAAATTCATTCCCATTTCTTGCATGAGACCTAAGAATGCAACCAAGGACACATATTTGATTTTTCAACCAGTTTATATGCACTGGAGCATGTGCATGTAGTTCAAATTTGAATTATGCACCTGAAATGCCTACAAAACCAAGTTAATGTATAAAAACGTCCAAACGAACCATTAATAATTCCAATTTTTTTGACGACACACCTATAGTTGCATGGTCACTGCAGATAAAAGTTCTAGCAATTCAAACACCATCCTTTGCAGCTGTGACCCCATTACAAAATTCAAATCAAGTAGATCACACATAGTTTATTATCACCAACCGTGTGAGATGCAGCACAAAATATCTTGGAGCATCATCGGTGTATAATACACCTATGGCTTACGCAAGAAGGTGCGTCTGCTACAGTCCACAGCCGGCGTGTCAAGCACACTAGCTCACTCCCCAAATATCATTTCACTGTTCATTCATCGCCGGTGAAAGATGGGGACGTGGACCCATGTCGTGAGGGCAACTTTGGCGGCCCACTCCTGCGAGAGCGCGGCCACAGCTACCAGGCGCGTGCTAACAAGCTTCGTGAGGGCGACCGTAGTCTGCGTCCGAGCGGCCAAGGCAGCCCAAACGGCCGTTGTTGCTTCTCAGGTGGCAGCAGCAGCATCTGCCTCGGGGATAGCAACTGGCAAGAGCGGCATGGCAGCTGTCCATTCCGCAGCGGCGGCCTTAGCCCTGATGGAGGCCACCCACTACCATGTCGAGGCCGTCCACGCCCAGCTCATGGCAGTCACCGCACAAATCGAACGAAGCTTCTCCAACAAAGGTCGGCAACCCACGGCCAAAGAGCAGGCAATCGCCGAGAGAGTTCGAGCAGCCTTCCGTTCCTACGCGGCATACCTTTCCACGACGGAGCCCGCCAGAGCCCAGATCACGGCCGCCCGCGCCCAGCTTGTGGCGGCCTATTCCAAATATATGGCGGACACGGATGGTGAGATGCTTGCCGAGCATGGTGCAATTGATGTCATGGAGCCCCTTCCCCAGGAGACCGTCGGGCGCGAGCTGGACATGGAGGCGACGGCAGAGATCGACGAGCACCAGCCATAGTAGTACTCTTTGTTTTGTTTAATTAAGAGCGTTGGTATTTAATTTGTTAGAGTAATGTTTAGGTCAGCTAGCTCTATTTAATTGCTGAACTTGCTTGATTAAGAAGTGTGGGTGTGTTGTAGTCTCCATTGTGTACCCCAATTTATGCAATGACGTGGATGACCACTGTAACCAGGGAAATTCGAACCAAAATTTTTGACGTTCAAACTCGACACACACGAGTTAAGCTATCTGAATCGTTTGTGATGTTCACATATCGTACATAGTTCTGAATAAGGGACCGTGTCTTATGACACTTTGCGTGCCAGTTTTTTCACTAAAGTGATTCCAAATTTTCGGCTTCCGCGGAAATATCTACCTCCCCGCCTCCTCCCCCTTACCAAAAGCCACATTTCCCCTGTTTTCGCCTACCTTTCCAAGTTGAAACCTTCACTCCTTGTTTGCAGCTCCGCCTCCTCGCCGACGACCCTCCTCCATGCTGCTCGGCCTCGCCTATCCAGGCAGGTAATCCACACCCGACCCCCATCCTCCTTCTTCCACATCCCACATGCCCCGACCGCCGGTGCGACACCTTCCACCCAAATCACAGACCCCTCCACCAAATAAGCGCCGCCCTAAGCCATAGTACGCGCAGTATAGCCAGGATCCCAATGACCATTTGGCAGCGGAGAAGCAAATCACGTCCGCACGCGCGGATGAGGTCGCAGCCATCACGACCTCATCCACGTGTGCGGACGTGATTTGCTTCTCCGCTGCCAAATGGTCATTGGGATCCTGGCTATACTGCGCGTACCATGGCTTAGGGTGGCGCTTATTTGGTGGAGGGGTCTGTGATTTGGGTGGAAGGTGTCGCACCGGCGGTCAGGGCATGTGGGATGTGGAAGAAGAAGGAGGATGGGGGTCGGGTGTGGATTACCTGCCTGGATAGGCGAGGCCGAGCAGCGTGGAGGAGGGTCGTCGGCGAGGAGGCGGAGCCTGGATGGCATTCTGTTATTGTATATTTCCAAGTTGTTAAGCGTGCTTGGTTTGGTTAACTGTCTGATCTTCTATTAGGAGTATGTTATATTGCGCAATGTGGTGCCCAGGTAATGTTTGGTTCATTTGTTGTGGTGTTTAGCTAACTGCTTGGTTCAATTCTACAATGTGATGTCCAATTGTCGTGGGTAGAATTTTGTATTGTTGTGCATGTGAGGAATAAATCAAATTTGGCTGCACTTAATACATGAGAAACATATACCAGTGCTATATTTCCTAGTTCTTAATCATGCTTGGTTTGGATAAATGGGTTTTCCATGTGGCTTGAATTAGTCGGATGAATCTGCAATGTGCTTGTTTTTCATCAACATATTTTACTGATAGCATGCGAACACTTACTTAACCTGATGACTAACTACCTTATATGTGTGCAGGGAAACAATGGGAAGCACTGAGGTTTACAATCGAGGTTAGCACGTGCATGGTCCGTTGTCTAATAGCACATTATTGTGCAATTGCAAGAACCATTCTAATATTTAGGTTTTTAACAATTTGGTCTTGCACATGTAGGTCCTGCTATCAGAGGTTTTGATCCACTGTTCGACCCTTTTTGCATATGGGGAAATGAGTTGTCCATGAATATCAGTCAAGTCAAGAAACTCAGAAAGATTGTTAGGTTAAAGAAATTAGGATAAAAAAAACCAAGATCTTTGCCTGCACAATGAACAAGACATCAGTTCACTATAGGATGGTACTAACTATTATACCTTGCCTTTTTTTATTCCTTTGCCCCATTTCCAATATAGAGAAGATATTTATGCACATCCTTGTTTTCAGGCCTTTCTAAAGCAGTTCACTGATGATTACCTCTCAAACCACCTGTATGGTCAGGAGGTGAGGAAGCTATTCATACAACACCCACGGTTCAATATTGAAGTGTTCCTGAAGAGGACGAAGGATGGACGGTCAATCATCCACGGGCACTGGCCTAAAGTTACAAAGACCTTCAACATCAATGAAGGCTCAATATTCGCCTTCTGCTTCAGCAGTTTTCCAGATGAGATACATCTGTCTATATACCGTCTATGATGCTAATGTCGAAAGGTTATAGATGTTGCATGTGAAACTTGGTGCTGGTGTAGTTGTGTAATGGGGTAGCCGAGTGCTAAAGCTATATGATGTTGTACTCTGATGTATTTCAATTATGAAAATAAAATATATTGTGTGCTTAATATGAAATGTCAATTAGATTAATAAATGGATTATTAATAATCGGATAATTAGCCTGCTAATTGGGTTTTTCTATTGCAAGCAGTTATTGAGAAAACATCGTGTGCGATGCATTCAATAACGCACACAGTTTCTAGGAATAAACCGTGTTAGATTAATGAACAATCACATGCGACATCCTCTTAAAAATTCTTTGTGTTAGGCCACCTGGTGCAAACATTTACCACATAAAAACTGTGTGTGATGGATAGCCCTTGACACACAGTTTCTTCTAGGCACCGTGTGTGATGCATTCAATAACGCAAACGATAAAATTGTTAATATCGTGTGCAATGGAAATTCTATCACAAACGATTTAACCGGGAAAATTGTGTGTGTACTTGCGAACAGAAATATTTTCCTTGGAGCGACTGTGTGGGATGTATATACGAACAGAAACATTTAGCGGTGACTGATTGTGTGGGATGTACTTGCTACCGGAAATGATTTCTCCTGTATAATTGTATTTTTAGCACTATTATACGTATTTCTGTATTTGAGTGCCCGTCGGTCGCACACGACCTCATTTTGCCGAGCGTGTGTGCCAGGAGGGCATATCCCCGACGGTTTCTAGGTCGTGTGGGAAGACCCCCCTATCGCCCACACTCACTAGGCGACGGTTCCAAATGCCATCACGAAAAGGGGTTAAAAACCATTTGTATAGCACCTCGTTGTACTAGTGTATGGTACATAAATATGTGCCATATATTGATGATCTGATGGTGGAGAGAGGCATTTTGGCTCCCAGAGAACTCAGAGCCTAAAATTTACAAAAAGATTAAAAATCATACTCCTAAGTTTAAGATAGTGTCAAATAAACCCCACATATCCTATATTTATGGGATTTACATATCGGAAAATTTTCTATGCACAAAATAAATACAAATTGGTTTCTCGTCTGTTGTGCCATCGATGTAATACTACAAGTGACCATAGCACAAACATCATGCACCCCGCGTCGCTCTTTCGAGCGGCTTGGGCAGAACCCTAGCATCTGGAGCTGCTACTCCTTGGCCTCCTCTCCCCCTTTGCCGGCATTTGCACATGCCATCGAGCAAAGCTCGCTAGTGGCCGATGGCAGCGGGATCTGTCCTCTAGTGTGCACGCATGATGGAGGGGAGGCTTGGCCCTCTGGCTTTGATGCATCTTGGCAATGCTTGGGAGACTCCCAAGTCACTGGGTTGAGAGGGTGGAGGTGCAGTTTGTGGCTCCCTGGCTGCCCGACATCGTCCTCCATGGCTGCAGCACGACTACGGCTGGATGTGTGAGTTTTGGTCTGCCAGATCCGCCTGGAGAGATGGGACCGGGTGGTGACCCTCTCCTCCCAGCTTGAGGGTTATGCGTCCCGGCTACGTGCTCAGTTTGTTCCATAGGATGTGCTTAGTGGAGGGGCTCCGGATCCGGCCGACTAGCCTAATTTGGCATGTCGACGTGGATGGCAGCAGGTCGGGCTCGCCGGAGTTGTCCTGTCGGCTTTAGGTGACAGCGAAGTGTCGTTTGTGGCGGCTCTCTGGTGTTGCTAACGTGGTTTCTTTCATGGGAGGTATCAGGCTAGAAGAGGTGCGGTGCATGGGGGTGTGGTGTTGGGCGGTCCTCCCGGTGAAATCTTGTTGGCTTTTGCTGACCTATGACATCAGTGTGTGTGAACGGCGTTTCACCTTCTTAGAGGCGTCAGCTTGGAGTCCATCCCATGCACACTGCCATATCCCGTTCTTCGATTGGATGCCTATGGCCTGGTCAGGTCGGGCGAGGGTGTCGGCATCGTCGCTTCCGTCTTTGGGGCGCCTTCTTGAAGACCTTTTAACCTCGTTCCTGCTCTCCATGTGCTAGATGCCCACTACATCATGGTTGACAGGTGTATGCCTGGCAAAGTGGATGATATGTACGACTTCTTGTGTTGCAACGATGGTGGCTTCAGGTAAAGTTGGGTTGCAGGTGAGTTCTGTTAGTTCCTTCCACCCGGCATGTTCGAGGGGTCGAGTGCTTCACTTTGTCTTTTTGGAGTCGAAGCTACTATGGAGGGGCCTTCTCAGTGATGAGGACACTAGGTGCGTGGTCGGTTAGGCGTTGGCTCGGCGCAAGCCCAACACTTTCTCGCTGACAATGCTCGCCACAGAGTCGGAGCTGCCTGGTCGCCGGTGAGTGTAAGACAATAGGTTTGGGGGAACCGGCACAACCCTCTAGGGGTGGCCTATCACATATATATAATTAGTGGGGTATAATGTTACAACATACGCATACGTATACAGAAGCTATACAGTCTAACACCCTCCCTCAATCTTAGCCACTTCCTAAAGAATCTAGAAGGGTAAGATTGCGCCTACAAGCCTCAAACTGTGGTAGAGGCAATGGCTTGGTGAAGATGTCTGCAAGTTGACCTTGGAAGAGATGAACTTGATCTGTAGTTGCTTTTGAGAGACACGTTCCCGCACAAACTGATAGTCAAGTTCAATGTGTTTCGTTCGAGCATGGAATACCGGATTTGCAGAAAGGTATGTAGCACCGATGTTGTCACACCAAAGTATAGGAGACTGCAATTGGGATATTCCCAATTCCTGAAGCAAAGACTGTACAAAGATAATTTCTGCAGTAGCATTAGCCACAGCCTTATACTCAGCTTCAGTACTGCTACGTGAAACGGTAGCCTGTTTTCGAGCACTCCAGGCGATCAAATTAGAGCCAAAGAACACAACATAGCCCCCGTGGATCTCCTGTCATCCGGACTGTCAGCCCAGTCTGCATCAGAGTACGCCGAGAGGACCCCAGAGGAGTTCGGTCAAATATGCAGGCCATGAGACACAGTGAATCGGATGTAGCACAATATGCGCTTAACAGCAGACCAATGAGTGTCGCGAGATGCCTGCAGATACTGACAAACTCTGTTGACAGAAAAAGAAATATCTGATCTTGTGATCGTCAAGTACTGAAGACCACCAACAATACGCCTATACTCCGTCGCATCAGCAGAGGACAGAAGCTCACTGTCAACAGCACTGATCTTGTCAGTGGCAGACATAGGTGTAGTTGTCGGTTTGCACTTAAGCATCCCAGCCCACTTCAACAAATCCAAAGAGTACTTCTTCTACGTCATAACAAGTCCATCAGCCCAAGAAGCAACCTCCACACCAAGGAAGTAGTGAAGCTTCCCAAGATCTTTGACAGCAAAATCAACACCAAGAGATCGAACAAGAGCAGTAGCAGCCGACTGAGAGGAGCTGACAAGAATAACATCATCCACATAGACCAGCAACTACATAGTGACCTTAGGTTTCTGTAGAAGAAATAATGATGAGTTAGCAGTCGAAGATGCAAAACCATGAGCACGAAGGGCCGTTGCAAGACGGGCATGCCAAGCACGGGGAGCTTACTTCAGACCATAGAGTGCTTTGGTGAGACGACGGAGATGATCAGGACGATCAGGATCAGAAAAACCAGGAGGCTGTTGCATATAAACCTCCTCCTCCAATACGCCATGAAGGAAAGCATTCTGCACATCAAGCTGACGAAGAAACCAACCTCGAGTAACTGCAAGGGAGAGAAGAAGCCTGATGGTGGTAGGCTTAACCACCGGACTGAAGGTGTCTTTGTAGTCAAGATTGTAGCGCAGTCGAAATCCTCTGGCAACAAGACGCACTTTGTAGCGCTCAATACACCCATCAGAATGCTTCTTCACCTTGAAAACCCATTTAGAATCAATAAAGTTAACTCGCAGTGGTCGAGGAACGAGAGTCCACGTCTTATCACGAAGAAGAGTGTGATACTCCTGCTCCATGGCCTCTCTCCAATGAGGAATTCTCATGGTAGCTTGATGCGTACGCGGCTCAGAGGATGGATCCGCAAGCACAGCAGTCATGCATGCAGCAAGCCAAGCAACAGTACCATCGTGGCGCTGCTTTGGTTGAAAAATGCCACTGCGAGTGCATGTATGTGGACGTAAAGCAGCAGCAGGGGCCATCGAGGTCGACGGTGCAGCCGGCGAGGGGCTGGACGATGGCGACGGCGGCAGAGATGCCCCAGTCAGCGAGGGACTGGGCGACGGCGACAGAGATGACCCAGTAAGCGGGGGGCTGGGCGGCGGCGACGGAGAGGACCTAGTCGGTGAGGGACTGGGTGAATCGGAGCTAGGTGAACCGAAGCCAGGCGACGCTGCGCTGCTTGGTGAGGAAGCCAGCCCAGGCGAAGCCGGCCCAGACTCGGTGGGCGTGGCAGGCCGAACACGGGGCGAGGCCGGCCCAGATGGTGTGGGCGAGGAAGCGGGCAGCGTTGCAGGTGCATCGGCCTAGTGTGCATGGTCACACGGACCGAGGCCATGCAGGGGCACAACATGATCGACGTGAGAATTAGGTGACGTCGACGAGGGAGGCGATGGTGCCTCTAAAATTTCCAAACGAGCCCCACGTCCAGTGCCTGCACCATGATTAGGCAATAATACAGGAGAGTATGCAACATCATCAAATTGGTCAGAGGCAATTGAGGATGAATGCATGGATGGTGGTTCAGTGGTGGACACAGGAAGTTTGGCAAAGGGAAAAACATGCTCATCAAACACGACATCCCGAGATATGTAGACGCGATTAGTGGGAACATGAAGACATTTATATCCTTTATGAAGGGAGCTATAGCCAAGAAAGGCACACTTTTTGGATCGAAACTCCAGCTTGCATTTGTAGTATGGGCGTAGATGCGGCCAGCAAGCACACCCAAACACTTTGAAAAAATTGTAATCAGGCTGTTCATTAAGGAGAAGTTCAATGGGAGTCTTCATGTTTAAAACACGAGTGGGAGTACGGTTGATAAAAACACATGAAGTGGTGAAAGCATCACTCCAAAACCGAAAGGTAACCGATGCATGGGCCAAAAGAGTAAGATCAATTTCGACGATATGACGATGCGTACGTTTCGCGGAACCATTTTGCTGATGTGTATGTGGACATGCTAAATGGTGAGCGATCCCAAGCGACTGGAAGAAGGAGTTGAGGTTGCGATACTCACCCCCCTAGTCCAACTGAACATGAAAAATCTTATGCTTGAGAAGGCATTCAACATGTTTTTGAAACTGAACAAAGATATCAAACACATCATATTTACGCTTAATAAGATAAAGCCAAGTAAAGCGACTGTAAGCATCAACGAAACTGATGTAATAATTATTGTCGGGGGTTGGGTGCGACATATGCCAATGGATGGCTTATCATGGTGGGAGCGAGTAGAACGTCGCCGGTGCCTGGAAGTGGGATAAGGCGTAGACACAAACGCCGGTGCACTTTACCCAGGTTCGGGGCTCTCCTAGGAGATAACACCCCTAGTCCTGCTTTGCGGGGTCTCCGCATGATCACTAAGGCACTAGTGAGTACAATGGTGCTCCTCGAGTTGTATGCTAGAGGTAGAAGAAGGCAAGGCCTGCTCTCCTCTCCCCCTAGGTGTGAGTCTAATTCTAACAGGTTCAAACCCTTTGCATGGGTGCCCTGGCGGGTTTATATAGGCCTACCCCCCAGTGGTACAATGGTAATCTGGCCGGGTGTAGGTCCCGGCTGTCAGTCTCTCTGGTTGCCGGCTTCTCCGCCGACTACTGGGGCCCACCGCCTGGTCTGGTACGGAGCCGACAGGCCGCCTCCGCCGCTCACGGGTCTTGCCGGCTGCGGATTACTATTGCCGTGATGCTAATGACGCTTGCTTGGTCAGGGGAGCGTGGCTACAGTCCCGCCGCCTGGCGGGAGATCACTGTAGCCACCCCGCGTCTTATATGGTTAATGGTGCGTGCGGCCCCGAGGAAGGAACGGGCCAACTGCGGGGAGCCGGCCTCCCTTGGGTCTGAATGGTGAGGCACCCGCCGTCTTCTGGGCTCTCGCCAACCGGCAGGGCCCGCCGTCTTTGGGTCATACCGACAAGCGGTCGTGGGAACAGGGCTTCGCCTGACAGGAGTGACGTCAGGGGCGGAGTGGCAATAGTGCCACGCCGGGAGGAGGTCTCTGCCTGTACGGGGCACTGTGGCCACACCCGACCCTGGATACGGGGGGGATGGGCTATACTGCTGCCACACCCTGTCTTGTCTTCTTAATGGGGGCGCGGACTTTGAGGGCGTCAGGGGCCGACTGCCAGGGGCCGGCCTCTCTGGAGGCCGCCTTCTAGGAGTCGGCCTGTCTTGGAGCCACCTTCCTGAGCATGGCTGCCTTCTGGCAGTCGGCCGTTCGGCCAGCCGGCTGCCAGAAGACAGAGCTCTATCTTGACGTCTTGAGGGGCACAACCGGCCCCGATGTCTTGGAAGGTTTTGGGGCTCGGGTTAGGCTACCCGTGGCTCATTACTCTGATAGTAGTCCCCGAAGCTGGTGAGGTGCCGCGGCTGAGGAGCTGAGGAGCCTCAACAGTTTCCTCCTCCGGGTGCTCTGAAGGAAGCTTTATCCGACTCCTGGGAAGCCGGTTGGCAGGAGTCGGATACGTCCACTCGGATCTTTCTGGAATTTCGAATGCAACGGCGGGAACCAGATGGCGTGCTAGCTAAGCTTCTCGGCCCACCGCCCGTCATGGGCGTGCCACGTGGTGCCAGCCAGTCGGGCCAGCCTGCAAGCCCACGCGCGCAATGGGACGCGCCTGCAGGCTGGGCCCGCCACCACCGGGCCTCGGCGCGCGAGCGGATCCGTTGCGGCCGAGGCAGGCGGTTGCGTTCCCCCGCAGAGTTACTGCACACAGTAACTCGTGCAATAAAGGTGGGGACGTGGGGTCGTGGGCACAGTTAATCCCACGATCCCATGCCCGCCCCCTCAGCTTCGTAGCCCGCAGGCTATAAGTAGGGGGGAGAGGGAACGGCGGTGTACGCGCGCCCCTCCACCCTGTTCTTGCATCCTTCTTCTTCCTCTCACCACAGCGCCCCCGAGCCACGCCGGAGCGCTGCTGTAGTTCGTCTCCGTCGAGCTCGTCCGCCCGAGCCCTCTTTGCTCCGCTCCATTCTCAGCCCCCTCACCGCGCCCTTTCTTCGTCAAGCCCTCTATGGCACACGAGCGAGGAGGAGACCTGGATGGGTCCAACGTCAACGAGGACCACATCACATTCCTCTGCGAGACGCGGCGTCTTCCCGGTGCGAGCTATGTGAAGGCACGCGTGCTGCCGGAGGGGGAGATCTCGCCGGCGCCAGGAGAGGGCGAGCGGGTTGTCTTTCGCTCGCACTTCATCCGCGGCTTCAGCCTGCCGGCGAGCGGCTTCCTCCGTTCGTTTCTCGAATTCTATCACCTCCAGCCCCATCACATCACGCCCAACACCGTGATGCTCCTGGCCGCCTTCGTCACGATGTGCGAAGGCTACCTCGCTATCCTCCCCACCGTCGAGCTGTGGGGAGCTTTCTCCTACACCAAGTTGGGCACCTTCGTCCGGGAGGTGGCTGCCCAGTGTGGCGCCTTCGTCGCGGTTCGCCGACCGTCGCCGAAGAACGCCTTCCCCACCATCAAGCTACCACAGTCGGTCAAGATGTGATGGACCCGGCCGCCGACTTCATCAATCTGCCGGCTTATGTACCCGGCCCGCCTGCCGAGCCTCGGGCCAGCTGGGGCTACAAGCCGAAGCCGGTATCAGCAGACGGCGCCACCGCCATCCAACGACTCAGGGAGCTGACCGAGACCGAAGGCCTCAAGGCGTCTGACTTGCTGGTCGCCTTCGTCGAGCGCCGGGTTCTCCCGCTCCAAGGCCGGCCGCACCTGATCAGCCGGATGAGCGGGCATCGCGACCCGTGCCAGCTGAGCACCAAGGAGATGTCGCCTGCCGAGGTCGCAAACTTGGTGAACGAGATCTCCGGCCTCAAGCTGGAGGGGTCTTGGAGTTTCGGCAAGCGGCCATATTCTCGCGCCGACCCGCCGCCTGCGGTAAGTTTTCCAATTCTTTCTTTTTGACACTCGTCTTAGTCTTTGATGTCTACTACACAACCTTCTTCTTGTAGACGTTGTTGGGCCTCCAAGTGCAGAGGTGTGTAGGACAGTAGCAAATTTCCCTCAAGTGGATGACCTAAGGTTTATCAATCCGTAGGAGGCGTAGGATGAAGATGGTCTCTCTCAAGCAACCCTGCAACCAAATAACAAAGAGTCTCTTGTGTCCCCAACACACCCAATACAATGGTAAATTGTATAGGTGCACTAGTTCGGCGAAGAGATGGTGATACAAGTGGTATATGGATAGTAGATATGAGTATTTGTAATCTGAAAATATAAAAATAGCAAGGTAACTAATGATAAAAGTGAGCGTAAACAGTATTGCAATGCGTTGAAACAAGGCCTAGGGTTCATACTTTCACTACTCTAAGTCCTCTCAACAATACTAACATAATTGGATCATAAAACTATCCCTCAACATGCAAAAAAGAGTCACTCCAAAGTCATTAATAGTGGAGAACGAACGAAGAGATTATGGTAGGGTACGAAACCACCTCAAAGTTATTCTTTCCAATCAATCCATTGGGCTATTCCTATAAGTGTCACAAACAGCCCTAGAGTTCATACTAGAATAACACCTTAAGACACAAATCAACCAAAACCTAATGTCACCTAGATACTCCAATGTCACCTCAAGTATCCGTGGGCATGATTATACGATATGCGTCACACAATCTCAGATTCATCTATTCAACCAACACAAAGGACCTCAAAGAGTGCCCCAAAGTTCTATCGAAGAATCATGATGAAAACATGTGCCAACCCCTATGCATAGGTTCATGGGCGGAACCCGCAAGTTGATCACCAAAACATACATCAAGTGAATCACGTGATATCCCATTGTCACCACAGATATCCACGGCAAGACATACATCAAGTGTTCTCAAATCTTTAAAGACTCAATCCGATAAGATAACTTCAAAGGGGAAACTCAATTCATTACAAGAGAGTAGAGGGGGTAGAAAACATCATAGGATCCAACTATAATAGCAAAGCTCGCGATACATCAAGATCGTATCACCTCAAGAACATGAGAGAGAGAGAGATCAAACACATAGCTACGGGTACATACCCTCAACCCCGAGGGAGAACTACTCCCTCCTCGTCATGGAGAGCACCGGGATGATGAATCTGGCCACCGGAGAGGGATTGCCCCCTCCGGCAGGGTGCCAGAACGGGTCTAGATTGGTTTTTGGTGGCTACGGAGGCTTCTGGCGGCGGAACTCCCGATCTAATCTCTGTTCTGGAACTTTTAGGGTACGACGATATATATGGGTGCAGGAAGTACATCGGAGGAGCCACGGGGGCCCCACGAGGCATGGGGGCACGCCCTAGGGGGGTGGGCGCGCCCCCACCCTCGTGGGCATCCCGTGTCTCCCCTGACGTGCACTCCAAGTTCCCTGGGTTGCTTTCCTTCCCAAAATAACTTCTCCAGTTGATTTCGTTCCGCTTCGACTCCGTTTGATATTCCTTTTCTTCGAAACACTGAAATAGGCATAAAACAGCAAATCTGGGCTGGGCCTTCGGTTAATAGATTAGTCCCAAAAGTAATATAAAAGTGGATAATAAAGCCCAATATTGCCCAAAACAGTAGATAATATAGCATGGAGCAATCAAAAATTATAGATACGTTGGAGACGTATCAGCATCCCCAAGCTTAATTCCTGCTCGTCCTCGAGTAGGTTAATGATAAAAGAAAGAATTTTTGATGTGGAATTCTAGTTGGCATAATTTCAATGCAATTCTTCTTAATTGTGGTATGAATATTCAGATCCATAAGATTCAAGACAAAAGTTCATATTGACTTAAAAATAATAATACTTCAAGCATACTAACTTAAGCAATTATGTCTCTTCAAAATAACATGGCCAAAGAAAGCTATCCCTACAAAATCATATAGTCTGGCTATGCTCCATCTTCACCACACAAAGTATTTAAATCATGCACAACCCCGATGACAAACCAAGCAATTGTTTCATACTTTTGATGTTCTCAAACTTTTTCAATCTTCACGCAATACATGAGCGTGAGCCATGGACATAGCACTATAGGTGGAATAGAATGGCGGTTGTGGAGAAGATAAAAAGGGAGAAGATAGTCTCACATCGACTAGGCATATTAACGGGCTATGGAGATGCCCA
Organism: Triticum urartu; assembly: GCF_003073215.2. Taxonomy (NCBI): domain Eukaryota; kingdom Viridiplantae; phylum Streptophyta; class Magnoliopsida; order Poales; family Poaceae; genus Triticum; species Triticum urartu. The sequence goes on along the minus strand of NC_053022.1, from coordinate 317,703,740 downwards.
TCAATAGATATCAATGTGAGTTAGTAGGGATTGTCATGCAATGGATGTACTAGAGCTATAAATGTATGAAAGCTCAACAAAAGAAAACTAGTGGGTGTGCATCCAACTTGCTTGCTCACGAAGACCTAGGGCATTTTGAGGAAACCCATCATTGGAATATACAAGCCAAGTTCTATAATGAAAGATTGCCACTAGTATATGAAAGTGACAACATAGGAGACTCTCTATCATGAAGATCATGGTGCTACTTTGAAGCACAAGTGTGGTAAAAGGATAGTAGCATTGCCCCTTCTCTCTTTTTCTCTCATTTTTTTGTTATTTTTTTTATATTTTTTATCTTTTATTTGGGACTTCTCTTTTTTATGGCCTCTTTTTTTTATTTGGGCTTCTTTGGCCTCTCTTTTTTTCCGTCCGGAGTCTCATCCCGACTTGTGGGGGAATCATAGTCTCCATCATCCTTTCCTCACTGGGACAATGCTCTAATAATGATGATCATCACACTTTTATTTACTTACAACTCAAGAATTACAACTCGATACTTAGAACAAGATATGACTCTATATGAATGCCTCCCGCAGTGTACCGGGATGTGCAATGATGCATGAGTGACATGTATGAAAGAATTATGAACGGTGGCTTTGCCACAAATACAATGTCAACTACATGATCATGCATAGCAATATGACAATGATGGAGCGTGTCATAATAATGGAACGGTGGAAAGTTGCATGGCAATATATCTCGGAATGGCTATGGAAATTCCATAATAGGTAGGTATGGTGGCTGTTTTGAGGAAGGTACATGGTGGGTTTATGGTACCGGCGAAAGTTGCACAGTACTAGAGAGGCTAGCAAAGGTGGAAGGGTGAGAGTGCGTATAATCCATGGACTCAACATTAGTCATAAAGAACTCACATACTTATTGCAAAAATCTATTAGTTATCAAAGCAAAGAATTACGCACATGCTCCTAGGGGGATAGATTGGTAGGAAAAGACCATCGCTCGTCCCCGACCGCCACTCATAAGGAAGACAATCAATAAACAAATCATACTCCGACTTCATCACATAACGGTTCACCATACGTGCATGCTACGGGAATCACAAACTTCAACACAAGTATCTCTCAAATTCACAACTACTCAACTAGCATGACTCTAATATCACCATCTCCATATCTCAAAACAATCATCAAGTATCAAACTTCTCTTAGTATTCAACACACTCATAAGAGAATTTTATTATTAATCTTGTATACCTATCATATTAGGATTTTTAAGCACATTAGCATGCTATTTAAGACTCTCAAAATAATCTAAGTGAAGCATGAGAGTTCATCTATTTCTTCAAAATAAAACTACCACCATGCTCTAAAAGATATAAGTGAAGCACTAGAGAAAATGACAAACTACTCCGAAAGATATAAGTGAAGATCAATGAGTAGTTTAATAATTATGCAACTATGTGAAGACTCTCTAACATTTAATAATTTCAGATCTTGGTATTTATTCAAACATCAAGCAAAGCAAAATAAAATGGCATTCTAAGAATAGCAAACATCATGTGAAGAAGCAAAAACTTAGGATCAACCGATACTAACCGATAATTGTTGAAGAAGAAAGGTGGGATGCCAATCGGGGCATCCCCAAGCTTAGATGCTTGAGACTTCTTGAAATATTATCTTGGGGTGCCTTGGGCATCCCCAAGCTTGAGCTTTTGTGTCTCCTTAATTCCTCTCATATCACGGTCTCCCTAAATCTCAAAAGCTTCATCCACACAAAACTCAACAAGGACTCGTGAGATAAGTTAGTATAAACCATTGGCGAAACCTTATCATACTCTACTGTAGCAAATCACTAAAATTATTATTCAACATTGCATACTAAATGTATCTGCATATTTAATAGTCCTATCCTCAAATAGAATCATTAAAGAAGCAAACATATGCAAACAATGCAAACATAACAACAATCTGCCTAAACAGGATAGTCTGTAAAGAATGCTGCAACATCCATACTTCCCTAGATCCAAAAATTATGAAAGAAAATTCCCACTGCAGTAAATTTATGAGAGCTTAATATGCAAAAGGTTTCAACATTTTATCACATTCTGACTTTTCTAGGGAATTATTGCAACAGTGGTAAACTTTCTGTTTTCAAACAGCAACATGTATACTTGTAACATAGGCATAGTAAAGGCTATCAATGCCACTTTTATTGAAATAAAAGATGCAAAGCATTGTTCTAAATAACATCAATCCAATACTAACAAAATAAATTGACGCTCCAAGCAAAACACATATCATGTGGTGAATAAAAATATAGCTCCAAGTAAAGTTACCGATGAACGAAGACGAAAGAGGGGATGCCTTCCGGGGCATCCCCAAGCTTAGGCTCTTGGTTGTCCTTGAATATTACCTTGGGGTGCCATGGGAATCCCCAAGCTTAGGCTATTGCCACTCCTTATTCCATAGTCCATCGAATCCTTACCCAAAACTTGAAAACTTCACAACACAAAACTTAACAGAAAACTCGTAAGCTCCGTTAGTATAAGAAAGTAAATCACCACTTCAAGGTACTGTAATGAACTCATTCTGTATTTATATTGGTGTTATAACTACTGTATTCCAACTTATCTATGGTTTATAAACTATTTTACTAGCCATAGATTCATCAAAATAAGTAAACAACAAATGAAAAACAGAATCTGTCAAAAACAGAACAGTCTGTAGTAATCTGGATCAAAAGTATACTTCTGGAACTCATAAAATTCTCAAATAAATTGCTGGACCTTAGGAATTTATATATTAATCATCTTCAAAAATAATTAACTAAATATCACTCTCCAAATAAAAATGGCATCAATTCTCGTGAGAGCTAAAGTTTCTGTTTTTGACAGCATGATCAACAAGACTTTCCCAAAGTCTTCCCAAAGGTTCTACTTGGCAGAAACACTAATTAAACAACTAAAACCACATATAAACAGAGGCTAGATGTATTATTTACTACTAAACAGGAACAAAAATCAAGGAACGCAAATAAAATTGGGTTGCCTCCCAACAAGCGCTATCATTTAATGCCCCTAGCTAGGCATAATGATTCAATGATGCTCACATAGAGGATAGGAATTGTAATATAAAGAGAGCATCATGAAGAATATGACTAGCACATTTAAGTCTAACATACTTCCTATGCATAGGGATTTTTTGAGCAAACAACTTGTGGGAACAAGAATCAACTTGCATAGGAAGGTAAAACAAGCATAACTTCAAGATTTTAAGCACATAAGGAGGAAATTTGATATTATTGCAATTCCTACAAGCATATATTCCTCCCTCATAATAATTTTCAGTAGCATCATGAATGAATTCAACAATATAACCAGCACCTAAAGCATTCTTTTCATGATCTACAAGCATAGAAATTTTATTACTCTCCACATAAGCAAAATTCTTCTCATTCGGAATAGTGGGAGTATCATAAGAGACTTGAATACTATAAATTGTTTCCAAATTAAAAGAGTAATGTTCAGAGAAGGGGTAATCATAATCATGGTAAGTTTTATAAATATAATCACTACTTTTTATAGCATATGTATCATCACAATAATTATCATAAGTAGGAGGCATGCTATCATCATTATAAACTTGCATATCAAAAGTTGGGAGACTAAAAATATCATCATTATTAAACATAGCATCCCCAAGCTTGGGACAAACATTAATTGCAGCAAATATATTCTCAAATATGTCATCCTTATCAAACATAGCTTCCCCAAGCTTGGGCCTTTTCATATCATAAGCATAATCACTCTCATCATTAATAGTATGGACAGCACCAATAGTATAGCAAACATTATTACATATTCTTCCAAGCAAGTACCAAAAAGATTTTCAAGATCATAAGAAGTATCATTATCTTCTCAATCATAATCATCACAACAAGCAATAGGCATAACGAGATCATCATAAAGTGTATCATCTTCATTTTCATGAGGCACAGCAATAATAGGAGCAACTTTATTTGGGAGAGATACCTTTTTACCTCTCTTCATTTTTATTTTCTTCCTCTTCACCACATCATGTGGGGGTTCAATCCTCTTTTTGGAGCTCCTTATTAATGAGATTGGTTGAATAAAAGGCTCCTCCTCGTTACCTGATTCATCATAAGAAATAATAGGAGGATATTGGGAAGTCTCTTCCCTTTCATTAGTATTCTCTTCATCCTCTATTTGTTTTCTTTTCTTTATGTAATTGTCAATATAAGGATTTTCAATGCAATTCACCGCACAATACATATAAACCTTCTCTAGATCAATATCAAGGAATTTCTCAAGGTTATATTCTGGAATATGCTTAGTTTGACGTTTCAATTCTTCATAACCCAAAAGCAAACTTATCATTATAATGCGCAAGGGAAATCAAGTCATCACAATTTTTGGACACGATTCGGTCATGAAACAATTTGCATTTGATATTTAAATGGCCATGTTCATTACAAAGTTCACAAGTACGGTAAAGATATTTTAAATTTTCAGCACTCACATCAAGACTTTCTTGCAAAAATTTAGTTTCTAAACACTTATGCCTCTTGCAATATCTATCTTACCTATTTGGTGTGTACTTGCAAACCCAATCTACTCCACAAAAATTGACATGTTTATAGGAGGTATTTTCATCATAACTAGTGCAATCATCATTAGCATCATGGATATTAAAAGAATTCGTACTAACAACATTGCAATCATGCTCATCATTCAAAGATTTAGTGCCAAACATTTTATGGATTTCTTCTTCTAGCACTTGAGCACAATTATCCTTTCCATCATACTCACGAAAGATATTAAAAAGGTGAAGCGTATGAGACAAACTTAATTCCATTTTTTTGTAATTTTCTTTTATAAACTAAACTAGTGATAAAACAAGAAACTAAAAGACTCGGTTGCAAGATCTAAAGATATACCTTCAAGCACTCACCTCCCCGGCAACGGCGCCAGAAAAGAGCTTGATGTCTACTACACAACCTTCTTCTTGTAGACGTTGTTGGGCCTCCAAGTGCAGAGGTTTGTAGGACAGTAGCAAATTTCCCTCAAGTGGATGACCTAAGGTTTATCAATCCGTAGGAGGCGTAGGATGAAGATGGTCTCTCTTAAGCAACCCTGCAACCAAATAACAAAGAGTCTCTTGTGTCCCGAACACACCCAATACAATGGTAAATTGTATAGGTGCACTAGTTTGGCGAAGAGATGGTGATACAAGTGGTATATGGATAGTAGATATGAGTATCTGTAATCTGAAAATATAAAAACAGCAAGGTAACTAATGATAAAAGTGAGCGTAAACGGTATTGCAATGCGTTGAAACAAGGCCTAGGGTTCATACTTTCACTAGTGTAAGTCCTCTCAACAATACTAACATAATTGGATCATAAAACTATCCCTCAACATGCAAAAAAGAGTCACTCCAAAGTCATTAATAGCGGAGAACGAACGAAGAGATTATGGTAGGGTACGAAACCACCTCAAAGTTATTCTTTCCAATCAATCCGTTGGGCTATTCCTATAAGTGTCACAAACAGCCCTAGAGTTCGTACTAGAATAACACCTTAAGACACAAATCAACCAAAACCCTAATGTCACCTAGATACTCCAATGTCACCTCAAGAATCTATGGGCATGATTATACGATATGCGTCACACAATCTCAGATTCATCTATTCAACCAACACAAAGGACCTCAAAGAGTGCCCCAAAGTTCTACCGGAGAATCACGACGAAAACGTGTGCCAAACCCTATGCATAGGTTCATGGGCGGAACCCGCAAGTTGATCACCAAAACATACATCAAGTGAATCACGTGATATCCCATTGTCACCACAGATATCCACGGCAAGACATACATCAAGTGTTCTCAAATCTTTAAAGACTCAATCCGATAAGATAACTTCAAAGGGGAAACTCAATTCATTACAAGAGAGTAGAGGGGGGAGAAAACATCATAGGATCCAACTATAATAGCAAAGCTCGCGATACATCAAGATCGTATCACCTCAAGAACACGAGAGAGAGAGAGAGAGAGATCAAACACATAGCTATTGGTACATACCCTCAGCCCTGAGGGAGAACTACTCCCTCCTCGTCATGGAGAGCACCGGGATGATGAAGATGGCCACCGGAGAGGGATTGCCCCCTCCGGCAGGGTGCCGGAACGGGTCTAGATTGGTTTTTGGTGGCTACGGAGGCTTCTGGCGGCGGAACTCCCGATCTAATGTCTGTTCTGGAACTTTTAGGGTATGACAATATATATGGGTGCAGGAAGTACGTCGGAGGAGCCACGGGGGCCCCACGAGGCAGGGGGCGGGGTGGGCGCGCCCCCCACCCTCGTGGGCAGCCCGTGTCTCCCCTGACATGCACTCCAAGTTCCCTGGGTTGCTTTCCTTCCAAAAATAACTTCTCCAGTTGATTTCGTTCCGTTTCGACTCCGTTTGATATTCCTGTTCTTCGAAACACTGAAATAGGAATAAAACAGCAAATTTGGGCTGGGCCTCCGGTTAATAGGTTAGTCCCAAAAGTAATATAAAAGTGGATAATAAAGCCCAATATTGCCCAAAACAGTAGATAATATAGCATGGAGCAATCAAAAATTATAGATACGTTGGAGACGTATCAGTCTTGTTCTTGGTCTTGATCAGCCGGCCTCTCATCATTCGGAACAGATCTATATGTCAGATGCGACGGCCGCCATTGTAGGGGCGGGTGGCGACTACCAACCGGACCGGGCAGTGGGCGACGTGGACGACCCCGACTTGGGGGTGGCCGCCTTGGAGGACACCGCGACAGGCGGCGTCTACGAAGCAGGCGGCTCCGAAGAATGCGACATCGAGACCTGGGCTGATGATGAAGAAGAAGAAGAAGAGCCGCACCCTACGCGGGGTGCCGGCAGGGCATACGCGGGCCCCTCCATCGAGCCGACTGCTCGAGGCGGCACGCGTAAGCGTAAGCAAGGCACCGTCTTGTTCGGCGGCGCGCCGAAGAAGACCAAGAATTCGACCGCCGCGACTAGGCGGAAAGAGGCCGCAACGAAGGCGGCCAAGTACCAGAAGCTCCCAAAGGTGCCTCCTATGGTGTCGGTGTAAGTATCTTTCCCTTTTTTCTTCTTTCTCGTTAATTCTTTCTGAACTTCCTTTGTTTTAATTTCTTGATTTTAGGGCTCCGCTCTCTCTCGAGAAGTCGGCCGCCGCCTCCATCATGGGGTCGGCGGAGACTTCCACCACCACCCGGTGAATCGATCCGACCGCCGACCTCCGGGAGGCGACGGAGTGAAACGCGCGGGAGGCACGCGAGGAGCGGGAAGCCGCCCGCCTGGAGAAGGCGGAGGCAGCCAAGGCCGAGGCTGCCGCTTTGAAGAAGCTGGTGGAGGCCGAAGCTGCCACCGCGGCAAAAAAGCTGGCGAGGAAGCCACATGCCATCAGTCGGCGATATTCGTCACCCCCTGAACTCCGCGCCGCCGCCACCAGAGTTCGTGGCGCCGACTGGGGGAGCTGGCGACGAGCACCCGATCATGGAGAGGGATGGCGGCGATGTCGTCATGATGGACGTAATCGTGCCCCCACCACCACCTTCTGAGGAGGCGCGAGACAAATAGCCGGCCGACCCGCCGGCGCCGCCAGCTGGAGACGAGCTGGTGACAGGCCCAACTCCTGAGGTCGGCACACCCTCGCGCCGCCGATTTCCAAAAGCAGCCTCGGCGCCACGCCCACTGGAGACCGGTGCCGCGAACTCCTCTATCCCGGATGTTGAGGCGACCAGGGCCGCGCCCGCTGAGTGGGTGCGGGGAGGTGGGACGGGCCCTTTGAACAAGGCAATCCTCAACGTCCAGGCCAAGCTCCGCGCCGAAGCCGACGCACTCAAGCACTATAACAATGTGTTCCTGGAGTCGCGAGCAACCATCAGGGTATGCTTCTTGCTTCTTTGTTTTTAATTCTTGCATTGCTTCGTGGGGGCGCGCCAGCGCACCCACTGGGTGTAGTCCCCGAGTTTTGGGTCAGCTGGAGAGCAGGCAGCTTGGAACTTTAATTGGCAAGCTCCGAGTACTAATACTGTCTGATATCTTTGCTACAGGATTATCATAACCTCCGTGCAGCCGCCTTCAACTCCAAAGTCCAGGAGTTGGATCAACGGGTCGTCGACTTGTCGGAGAGCCGGAGTAAGTCTTTTTCTTTCTCTACGGGGGCGCGCTGGCGCACCCGCGGGCTGTAGTCCCCGAGATTCGGGCCGACTGCTGAGCAGTCGGGCCGGATCTTCCTGGCAACTACATCTCTCTTTGTTGATTGTTGATGTCCTTTCCTTCTTCTACTTTTGCAGAGGCCAATGCCACCCTTCAGCAGCGGCTGGGTGAAGCCAACACCGTGTTGCGTGCCAAAGAGGCGGACTGCAACAAGCTGGCTGAGGAGCGTGACCGGCTGGTCACGCAACTGGCGGAGCAGGCAGAGCTTCTCAAGAAGGCCCAAAAGGAGGCAGAGGACAAGGAGGAAGGTCTCCTTGCTGAGTTCGAGATCGAGCGCTCTGCCTGGACCGACAAGGAGGCAATGCTGACAGCCGTCTTTGGCGAGATTGAAGACATGGTCGACGGTGAGCTCCCTTCTTTACTCTTTCTTCAAGCCGCCGGCTTCTGATCAAGTCGACTTCTTGTTTCTGATCTGACTCTTTGCTTTTTTGTCCGAGCAGATTTCTTCCCAGGTCACTTTGGTGCTGCCAACCAGGCTATTGAGGCCGATCGCGAAGGACTGAGGGCGGAAGGTGAGGAGATCGCTGCCGACGCCCCCTCACTCTTCACGAGCAGCTTCTCAGCATCCAGGCTCATCTTCGGCCGACTCATCGGATGTTGCGTCGCCTTCAGCGTGTCGGCGCCCAGGCGATCGCCACCCTGTGGCCAGACATGCCAGCTCTGCACACACCCAGCCGGACTGTCGACTGGCTAGAGGTGGCGGTCGGCCGCCTTGAGGCATGGAAGGGCTCCTTGGCCCGGGCCGGAGCACGCCAGGCCTTGGAATTCATCAAGGCGTGGTACCCTGGGCTAAATCTAGCCCAGTTGACCACATTTTGATAGAAAGCCCAGGAGGAGCTAGTGGCAGTGGAGGGTGATCTTGTCAAGCGGGCGGCGGCAATCGCCGAGTACACCAACACCAGCATCTTCATCCCGGAGCTGGCCGAGAATGGTGCCGAGGTGCCACCAAAGTGGTTCGTGATGAACCTGGAGGATGGCGAGGACTTGGCCGAGGTGATTGACTCCAGCGATGAGGGAGAAGACGAAGAGGAGGAGGAAGGTGAAGAGGAGGTGCCAGAGGTCGGAGCGGACGGCCAACCTCAACTCGACCGAGCCTCCAGCAACGAACCACGCCCGAGCGAGCCGGCTGCTGCTGAAGGCAATCAAGCGGAGACCGACAAGCCGGCCGCTAAACCAGCCGGCACCACCGACTCCACCATTCCGCCGAACCCGCCTGCTGCTTCCTAGGCTGCCATTTTACCTTCGTTTCTTCCTGCTTATCAGTCTCGACAAACTTTGTTAACTTCGCACAATTCCACCCGCAGGGTGTATTTCAAAACTCTTGTTGGATGTCGGCCAAGGGCCTTTTGATGTGTAAATATTTTTGCCGAGATCTATCTTTCCTTGCTTTCTGCTCCTTGGCTTTTTTCCTTTGCCGCCTTCCCTCGGTTGCCGTCTTGCCAGCCGAACAGCCGCTCTATGGACTGTGGCTAGGTCAAGTACTTAGCCACTTTCGGGGAGGCAAGTACTTCGTCGATTAGAGTTTTCTAGCAAGTTAAGTAGAAGACGGCCGGCCAGCTGCTTGATAGCCGGTCGGTGAGGCGGGAAGCCGGCTTGGACTATGTGTATGCTTTGGATCCCTAGCCATTTTTCATGCAGACACCCTTTCCGCCTTAACTCCCGCCGACCGAACAGTCGCTCTACGAGCTGCGGCTTCTAGCAAGAGGAAGCTTAGGTGCCAGCACATTACTTGTTCGGCTGCAGGAAGCATTTCATAGTACAAGGCGGCAAGTCCCCGAGTCGACTGGTCAAACTCGGTGCCAGACGGACTAATGAAATAATACCAATGACAGGCGTAATACTTATCATATAGATAAAAGAGGGCAGTCCCCGAGCTCTTCTCGAGGGACCCGGAGTCTTCGTACTTAATACAAAAGTTGGCGTGGTACATACTGCATCAACTGTAAAACCTTCGAAGGAGGTTCGCATTCCATGGTCGCTCCGTCTCCTTGTCGGAGTCATCTCTTTTGCATGCTCGAGGCTTCTGAGTGTCGATGAGGTAGTAGGAGTCGTTGCCCAACACCTTGTTGATGATGAAGGGCCCTTCCCAAGGTGCCGAGAGCTTGTGCTGGTCGGCTGTTCGTTGGATCAGCCGGAGCACAAGGTCTCCTTCTTGGAAGGATTTTGGCTTGACCTTTCGGTTGTAGTATCGGCGTAGGCTCTGCTGGTAGATGGTGGACCGGCTGAGTGCCAACAGCCAGCCCTCTTCCAGCAGATCGATGTCGTCTTGTCGTGCTTCTTCTGCCTCCTCTTTGGTGTACATGGTGACTCGAGGGGAGTCGAATTCTATGTCCGTCGGGATGACGGCTTCGACACCGTAGACAAGGAAGAAAGGCGTAAAGCTGGTTGGCTTGTTTAGAGTCGAGCGCAGGCTCCAGAGGATGGTCGGCAGCTCGTCGAGCCAACAGCCGGCCAACCGCTCCAGAGGCTCGACCAGTCGTGGCTTGATGCCAGATAAAATGAGGCCGTTTGCCCGCTCCACCTAGGCGTTTGACTGCGGATGGGCAACGGACGCTAGGTCCAGTCAGATGCCCTGCGTCGCGCAAAAACGGGCCAAGGCGCCTTTGGCAAAGTTTGTGCCATTGTCGGTGATGATGCTGTGTGGTATGCCATACTGGATGGTGATGTCGGAGATGAAAGCCACAGCAGTCAGACCATTCAACTTCTTAATTGGCTTTACTTCTATCCACTTGGTGAACTTGTCCACTGCGACAAGTAGATGAGTCACGCCGTCGCGTGCCGTCTTGAATGGTCCCACATGTCCAGGCCCCAGACGACAAAGGGCCAGGCAATGGGAATAGTCTTGAGTGCAGAAGTCGGCTGATGTGTCTTTGAACGAAACTTCTGGCATCCTTTGCATTTCTGGACCAAGTCCTTGGCGTCTTCTAGAGAAGTCGGCCAGAAAAAACCGTGACGGAAAGCTCTGGCCACGAGTGCTCTTGAAGTTGTGTGGTGACCACACTCACCTTGATGGATATCTTTGAGGATTGCTTGGCCTTGCTCTGGCTCTACACAGTGTTGATAGACAGCAGTGACATTGCGCCTTACAAGCTCTCTGTTGACTATGGTGTACGCTGCTGCCCGGCGTTGCACTTGCCGGGCTGAGATCTCATCGGTCGGCAGCTCTCTGTTCACCAGAAAGTTGAGGATGGGCTGGGCCTATGAAGGTGCCGCAATTTCTTCGGCTTCTAGGACTGCTACCTGCACGAGGGCGGTTGGGCCGGGAGGCGGCGGGTTGGAGTCAGTTGCCGCTTGCTGAATCGATGAAGTCCCCGGGCCGACTGCTGCAGTCCCCGGGTCGCCTGCCGAATTCCCCGTGCCGGCTGCTGGGGTCTTCAAGTCGGATCCGACTGCTTCAAGAGGAGCCGGCACAAAGATGGAATCCGACTCTGGCGATGGCCTGACAGACGGCTTGAGGAGGCGTTGCAGGGCGACGCCGGCTGGTATTGCTTGCCGGGTGGAGCCGATTCATGCCAAGGCGTCAGCTTGCTCATTGTCACTTCTTGGCACATGGAGGAATTCGCACCCTTCAAAGTATCCGCTGAGTTGCTGGACGAGGAATTGGTAGCTTGCCATGTTTGCATCCTTGGCGTCCCAGTCGCTAGACGACTGCTGGACCACCAGGTCAGAATCTCCAGGATCCGGCGATTGCCGAGTTCCTTGGCAAGCCAGATCCCGTGAATGAGTGCTTCGTATTCAGCAACGTTGTTGGAGGCGGCAAAGTGAATTTGCAGCACATATCTAAGCTTGTCGCCTTTGGGAGAGGTGAGGACGATGCCGGCTCCCAAACCGGTGAGCATCTTGGAACCATCAAAGTGCATTCGCCAATGAGTGGAATCTGGCGTTGGCGGCAGGTACTTGGTCTCGGCCCAGTCGATGAGGAAGTCGGCCAGTGCTTGTGACTTGATGGCGGTGCGAGGCTGGTAGTAGATGGTGTAGGGGGCCAAATCTATGGCCCATTTGGCCACTCGGCCTGAGGCATCTCGGCTTCCAATGATCTCGGCAAGTGGAGTTGTGCAGACCACAGTGATTGGGTGCTCTTGGAAGTATGGCTTCAGCTTCTTGGCCGCAAAGTGCATGCCATAGCACATCTTCTGGTAGTGGGGTAGTTTTGCTTGGAGGCGGATAGTACTTCACTCAGGTAATACACCGGCCTCTGGACTGGTAGAGCTTTGCCTTCTTCCTTGCGCTCCACCACTATGACTGTGCTGACCACCGGGCTGGTGGCGGTGATGTAGAGGAGTATGGGATCCTTAGGAGTCGGGGCCGCCAGGACAGGCGGAGTGGTCAACATCTTCTTGAGCTGGAGAAAAACTTCATCCGCCTTGTCGTTCCACTCGAAAAAAGTGGTCTTCTTCATGAGCTGGTACAGGGGAAGAGCCTTCTCACCCAGCCGACTGATGAAACGGCTGATGGATGCCAAGCAACCGGTAAATTTTTGCACGTCCAGCAGTCGGGTGGGCACCTCCATCCTCTCGATGGCCTTGATCTTCATAGGGTTGCACTCTATGCCGCGCTCTGAGACCAGAAAACCAAGAAGCTGGCCGGCTGGCACTCCAAAGACGCATTTCTCCGAGTTGAGCTAGATCTGAAATCGGAGCAAGTTCTCAAAGGTCTCCTTGAGGTCGTATAGTAGCGTTCCTCGCTTCTCCGTCTTCGCCACCACATTGTCCAGATAGACGTGGGCGTTTCTGCCGAGTTGCTTGAGGAGACACTTCTGCATGCAACGCTGAAATGTGGCGCCGGCATTTCTCAAGCCGAACGTCATGGTCAGGTAACAGAAGGCTCCGAATGGCGTGATCAAGGCGGTCTTCAGCCTGTCGACCGGGTTCAACTTGATCTGGTGATACCCTGAGTATGCATCCAAAAAGCTCAACAGCTCGCATCCGGCTGTGGAGTCAATCACTTGGTCGATTCGTGGCAGAGCAAATGGGTCTTTGGGGCATGCTTTGTTGAGGCTGGTATAATCAATACACATGCACCACTGCTTGTTTTTCTTCAGCACTAGGACGGGGTTGGCTAACCACTCTGGAAAGAATACTTCCATGATGAAGCCGGCTGCTAGAAGTCGGGCTATCTCTTCTCCAACAACTCTTCTCTTCTCCTCCGACAGGCGGAGCAAGGGCTTCCTAACTGGCTTGGAAAACAGTCCAGGAACTATGCCATGGAAAACAGTCCAGCTGGGCTGAAGATGTCTCTGTTTGATTCCCAACTTTTCCATGGTATCTTTGTACAGAATGTTGATGCTGCTGCCGCCATCTATCAAAACTCGGGAGAAGCGAGTAGCTCGCCTCTCTGTGGCAAACGTAGCATCCAACACCAGAGCATAAGAGCCGGGATTGGGCATCACCTCCGTGTGGTCGGCTCTGCTCCAGCTGATGGGCTTCTCAGACCAATGCATGAACTCGGGGGTCTCTGTTGCTACTGCATTTACTTCTTGTTGCTGCCACCGTCTGCTGCGCCTATTGTCGGCCACGCTGGTGAACACGACATAAACTCGATGCTCCTCAGGATAATCATCTTGTATGGTGCCAACTAGTCGAGCCGCCGGTTGCTGAGGAGGAGGAGGAGGAGGCGGGCCCGCGGGCGGAGGAGGCTGGAGTTCGTCACCCTTGGTGATCCTGATGAGTCAGTGGCACTTCCGAGTGGTGTGATTGGACGGCTTCGCACCGCTGTGGAACTTGCAGGGTGCATCGAGAGTCTACTCGTACGAGAAGGTGGGCAGCTAGTTGGGCTTGCCGCCCTTCTCGCGTTTGGGAGGAGGCTGCCCTTTCTAGCTGCTGATCTTCGACTGTTGCCACCTACCGGCTCATGGGAGCCGGCTGCATGGCCTTGCGCTTGTTGTCGTTTGGTTGTTGTCGCCGACTGGTGTCACCAGCCGGGGTCCGAGGAGCTTGAGGGGCCACCTTGCCTGACGCATTAACTTGGATCTCTGCCTTCATGGAGGAGTCGGCCGTGGCGTACTTCTCTGCTATGATCAGCAGTTCGTCGAGGGTCACCGACTCGTCGCAAAGAAGCTTATGCTTGAGGAGGGTGCCCTCTTGGCACCCGACAGTGAAGTACTCGATGGCCTGCACCTTGTGCACGACCTCGCAAGAGTTGCGCAGCTCGGCCCAGCGTGTGAGGTAGTCGCGAGTCGACTCGTCAGGGCCTTGGACGCACAAGGAGAGTTGGCGAGGCTTGGGCGGCCGCTTGTACATGCTGGTGAAGTTGCGAATGAATGCTTCAGTGAAATCAACCCAGCTGTTGATGCTGCGGGGCTTCAGGCTGTTCAGCCAGGTCCGGGTTGTGCCTTGGAGCATGAGCGGAACGTACTTCACGGCAACGCGCTTTTGCCGTTGGCGATGCTGATGGCTGTGGAGTAGTCGACCAGCCAGTCCTCCGGCTTCACGGAGCCGGTGTACTTGGGTGTATCTCTCAGGAGAGTGAACCCTTTGGGGAATGGCTCATCTCGAATGCGGGGGCCAAAACAAGGCGGACCCAACTCATCTTCTTCTTCTAGCGCCAGGGACCTATTGAGGCGATCAATCTGATGGCGGGCATCATTTTCTCCGATTCCTTCTCGGCGGCCAAGGCGGTCGCCGAGTGATGGGTGATCAACAGGCGGCGGGGAAATATGCCTCTCCCTGCGGGGAGGGGGAGGCGGACAGTCGCCTCGCCGCCGCACTGCTCTCGGGCGGCCGTCTTGGTCGCGCTCGATGGTGATGTGAGTCCGACTGCGGCTAGCAGCCGGCTCCTTGTCTCTTCTATCGCGGACACCACCAGTCGGCATCCGGGATGTCGCGCCTTGATCTCGGCGAGGAGGCGGGTCGTCGTTTCGCCGGTTGGGCGCTTCAGTGTGGCACCCGACATCTTGCTGCTCAGCAGCCGCGTCGAGGAGCTGCTGGACTCGCTCCGTCATGTGGCGACGCTCGTCGCCCTCGAGCTTGTCTAGCTCGTCCGCTGCCGCTTGGGCAGCTCGTATGTTCTCTGCAGGCGTGCCGTGTACGGGGCGATCTGTCCCAAACATGCTGGCGATGGTCGCGCCATGCTGCCGGACCAAGCTAATGCAGCTAGGCACACCAGGAGCCGGCGTGCCGCCGACAGCACGGTCCATCTCCCGCTGGTAGGCCTCCGAAAGGCGTCTCATGCTGGCTAGCCGGTTGGCGCTCTCGACGAGCTGGACGCGGCGTGCCTCCAGCGTCTCAGCGTCGGCGTCTTCCGGGATAGGCGCAGCCAGGTCTTGCATCGCCGCCTGCAACGGATCCTGGCCTCCTCCGCCAGAGTGCTCGCCGTGGCCGATGACGAGCACCTCCGTGACGGTGCTGCCGCTGCTGTCCACGCGAGGAAGTGGCTCATCGTAGACCACCACGTTGGAGGGGAACGCGTCAAGCGACGCCGTGTCGGAGTCGACCAACATCGGGTCGGTGGAGCCAATCGACTCCAAGTCAGCAGCAGGCTCGCTGGCGACGTGGAGCTGATCGAGGAGGCTCACGAGGCGGCCCTCGGGGCCATCGGTGCCTGCATCAGACGCGGGCTCATCGGAGAGGCAAATCTCGCCAACAAGATCGGCAAGGCAGCTCGCCGTGCAGGCAACCTCCACGACGTGCAGCGCGTCGGCGCAGACGCCGTCTGGCGTGCCGGGCTGGCTGCGCTCGCCAGGAAGGAACAGGGTTTCCATCCAGAACAGGTCTCCGGGAGACGGTGCACCTTGCCCCATGGTGGGCGCCAAATATCGGGGGTTGGGTGCGACATATGCCAATGGATGGCTTATCATGGTGCGAGCGAGTAGAACGTCGTCGATGCCTGGAAGCGGGATAAGGCATAGACACGAACGCCGGCACACTTTATCCAGGTTCGGGGCTCTGCTAGGAGATAACACCCCTAGTCCTGCTCTGCGGGGTCTCCGCATGATCACTAAGGCACTAGGGAGTACAATGGTGCTCCTCGAGCTGTATGCTAGGGGTAGAAGAAGGCAAGGCCTGCTCTCCTCTCCCCCTAGGTGTGAGTCTATCTAACTGTAGGATCGAAAGTATGTCTAGAGGGGGAGTGATTAGACTACTTGACCAAATAAAAATCTAGCCTTTTCCCAATTTTAGTTCTTGGCAGATTTTAGCTATCTTAGCACAAGTCAAGCAATCTCCACACAATTCAAGCAAGCATGCAAAAGAGTATGTGAGCAGCGGAAAGTAAAGCATGCAACTTGCAAGAATGTAAAGGGAAGGGTTTGGAGGATTCAAACGCAATTGGAGACACAGATGTTTTTGTCGTGGTTCCGATAGGTGGTGCTATCGTACATCCACGTTGATGGATACTTCAACCCACGAAGGGTAACGGTTGCGCGAGTCCACAGAGGGCTCCACCCACGAAGGGTCCACGAAGAAGCAACCTTGTCTATTCCATCACGGTCGTCGCCCACGAAGGACTTGCCTCACTAGCGGTAGATCTTCACGAAGTAGGCGATCTCCTTGCCCTTACAAACTCCTTGGTTCAACTGCACAATCTTGTCGGAGGCTCCCAAGTGACACCTAGCCAATCTAGGAGACATCAATCTCCAAGAAGTAACAAATGGTGTGTTGATGATGAACTCCTTGCTCTTGTGCTTCAAATGATAGTCTCCCCAACACTCAACTCTCTCTCATAGGATTTGGATTTGGTGGAAAGAAGATTTGAGTGGAAAGCAACTTGGGAAAGGCTAGAGATCAAGATTCATATGGTTGGAATGGAATATCTTGACCTCAACACAAGTGTAGGTGGTTCTCTCTCAGAAAATGTGTATTGGAAGTGTAGGTATGTTCTGATGGCTCTCTCCACGAATGAAGAGTGGGTGAAGGGGTATATATAGCCTCCACACAAAATCTAACCGTTACACACAATTTGCCAAACTCGGTGGGACCGAATGGTTAAACTCGGTCGGACCGATTCAGCAAACCTAGTGACCGTTAGGATTTTCGGTGGGACTGAGATGCAACTCGGTAGGACCGATATGGTTAGGGTTAGGGCATAACGTAATATCGGTGTGACCGATTACAAAAACTCGGTGGGACCGATTTTGGTAATAAGCTAACCAGAGAGTTGGTCAGGTAAACTCGGTGGGACCGATTCGCTCATCTCGGTGAGACCGAAATGTTACAAAAGGGAAATAAAGAGTTTACATTGCAATCTCGGTGGGACCAATCGCTCATCTCGGTAAGACCGAAACGTTACAAAGGGAAACAGAGAGATTACAATCCCATCTCGGTGAGATCGAGATCCCTATCGGTGAGACCGGTTTGCCTAGGGTTTGTGGCAGTGGCTATGACATTTGAAAATCGGTGGCGTCGGATAGAAAGAATCGGTGGGGCCGAGTTTGACTTTTGGTTTAGGTCATATGTGGATGTGGGAAGGTAGTTGAGGATTTTGGAGCATATCACTAAGCATTTTGAGCAAGCAAGCCATTAAGCAACACCTCATCCCTCCTTGATAGTATTGGCTTTTCCTATAGACTCAATGTGATCTTGGATCACTAAAATATAAAATGTAGAGTCTTGAGCTTCAAGCTTGAGCCAAACTTTTTATCCTTAGAATTTTGAGGGATCCACTTTCCTCATCCATGCCATGCCATTCATTGAGATTTTCCTGAAATATTAATCTTGGAATAATGTTAGCTCAATGAGCTATATGTTGTTAGGAATTACCAAAACCACCCAGGGATAGTTGCACTTTCAATCTCCCCATTTTTGGTAATTGATGACAATATATAGATCAAAGCTTCGACAAATGATAATAAGAGTGAAAGATATTGTCGCTTTGAGAAGT
Source organism: Triticum urartu (assembly GCF_003073215.2). NCBI lineage: Eukaryota > Viridiplantae > Streptophyta > Magnoliopsida > Poales > Poaceae > Triticum > Triticum urartu. The sequence continues at coordinate 317,685,642 of NC_053022.1, read as the reverse complement.
GTGTGAAAAGCAAGAGCTCCCCCTAAATTTGTGCATATCTTAAGATTTGCTTTGGACTGCAAATGCGCAATGAGTTAGGATCATGAGTTACTCTTCCATGTCACATACATCTTGGTGGAGCGCTCAAAATAATAAAGATTGAATACATGCACTCATCACCAAGCAAAGTGAATGATCATATATGGATAAGTAAGATAATATCATCTAACAAGCATAAGTGTAGCTTATGATCAACCACATGATCATCAATGTCTCACAGATAATAGCATAGTATCTCAAGCAATCAAAAGACAAACAAAGTTCAACCACCAAAGCAAGAGAGAATAAAAAGCAACGCTCTCTCTCGAAGCCTATGATCTATACATGTTTCTCCCCCTTTGGCAACAAGTTACCAAAAAGTTCATAGAAAATGCATAGCACTAAAGCATCTCTCAAGCTTGGTCTTCAGGTGGTGGTGTCCGGATAACTCCAAGAACGAAGGCTTCAGTCGAAGTAGATGGAGCTGATGTTGTAGGTGCTGGAGCTGGTTGCGCTGAAGCTGTAGCTGGTGTAGATGAAGTGGCTCTAGTGTCTGGAACAGGCACTGCAGCAGACCTCTGAGCTCTAGGCACTCTGGCAAATGCATTAGTGGTTGTCTTGCCCTTCCTCTCCTGCATATCATCTTGAAGTTGCTCCACAACAGACTGAATCTCAGTTACCTTCACATCCAAGTCATAGAATTTTTGCTCCACAATTCTTTCCAAGCTCTCCTGGTTTTGAGTCAGGGTGGCCAGTCCCTTCTCAATCCTCAGAGTGGATGCAATCGGGTAGCCAAGCTGATCTTTCTTGCTCTTCAGAAGATACTAAGATGCTTCTTTAGTAGTTGGCATCCTTGCAGCCTTTTCAGCTTTTGCCTTCTCCTTCTTGGCTTGTGCTTGTACTGAGGATGGTTCATCTTCATCCATAACCACTTGGTTGTCCTCAAAGTCAGGATAGAGAACAAAGTGTTCCTTATCCAACAGATATTTTCCTGTGCCCATCTTTGAGTTAATCAACTCCTGGATTTGTGGGGCATATCCACAACTTCTCTTTTGATCTACAGCTGTCCTCTTGATAGTTTCAGCTATTAGGCTCATGACTTTGACTTCTGTGGGACATCAAAGATGTGAAGCAAGTTAATTGCATGGCCTCTGATCATCTTGTGATCACCTGACTTTGGCAAGAGAGTGTGCCTGAGGATCTAGTTGATGGTTGGCAAGCCTGACAGAAGGTAATGTACAGATCCAAACTTATGTGTCTCAAGAGCAGCATCTGGGATCTCCTTGTACATGTGTGCCATTGCGTTGTGATCCTTCTTCCTGTTGGCATAGACATCCAAGTCATCTTCACTCTCTTTTGGGGCATTGATCAACTTCGCCCATTCAGCAATCGTGGACTGGTACCTCATACCTTCAGACATCCACACAATCCTTCCATCTGGGTAGAAATGAGCTGTGGAGTAGAACTGCATGATGAGCTCATCATTCCATTTTGTGAGCTTCTGAGCCACAAACTCATCGACTCCACAAGCCTTGAAACTATCATGTACACCTGGATAGTGATCCTCATTCTCCTTGATATAGTCCCAGTCGACCCATCTCATGTCACACACTATGGGCTTCTTGTCAAGCAACACTGTCTCATAAAAATCCTGTTGTTCCTTTGTGTGGAACCTATAATCAACAGCAGTCCTTCTCCTGGTGGCATATGGATCTGACTCTCTCCATAGCCTCAACCCTGAGTCTCTCCTGATCTTCATGTTCTCAGCCACAGGATGAGCATCATTGTGGTCTGGAATCTTGGGTTTGAGCTTCCTCAGGACTTGTCCTTCATCATCTTCATCAGCAGCAACTTCAGGCACTGGGGCCTTGTTCTTCTCAGCAGCTGGTATACTCCTGGTATTCCTCTTAGGTGCACTGTTGGGCTTGGAGGCTGCTTTGGGTGCTTCTTTGGGCTTTGATGTTGCAGCCCCTGACTTTATAGCATCACCCATCAGCTTTTGTGCCTTGGGTGCTGGTGCAGCAACCTCTTCTTCCTCTTCCTCTTCAGAATCTCTCGTGATTGAGGATCTCCCAAGCACTCTAGCAGTGGTATTTTTGATCATCTCCTTCCTCTTCTTTCCTTCTGCAGCAGGCTCTTTGGGTTTGGATTCCAAAGATGCTTGAGTGGTGGCTCTGGCTTTTGACATGGGTTGTCTTCCTACTGGCCTTTTGATCTTCATCCCTGGCTTAGTGGCAGCAGCAGTGCTATATTCCTTCTTAACCACTTTCTTCTTGGAAGTGGCCTCATCCTCAACTGCCACATAGTCTTCATCCTTAGATTCAGAGGTCTTCTTCTTTCTGGCCCTGGTGGCAGCTTTGGGTAAGTTGCTTGGGGTGCTCCTGCTACCATCATCTGAACTGCTAGAGGGACTAGTGCCCTCACTCAGGTGAACCTGCTCCTCTGACATGTTCTGGCTGTCACTCTGATCAGACATATTGCAAACACTGACATCAGACCCTATGAATAGATATAGATGAGATAGAGTGGATGAGCATCACAAAATGCAGAGGTTTTTGCAAAAGAATGAGTCAAAAACTTAGTTTTAGTTTTCCACGGAAAGCATTTTGGATCAACCGATTTGTAAACTCGGTGATACCGAAGCAGCTGTTGGAACCTAAACTAGTGAACTCGGTCAGACCGAGTCACAGTTCGGTGGCACCGAGACTGCTAGGGTTTCACAAAGTCCTGAACTCGGTCACACCGATTTGCAATTCTCGGTCAGACCGAAAATTACATGTGCAATGGCCTGAGCCGAAACGGTGGTACCGAGTTCCACAACTCGGTGGGTCTGAGATGGTTTCGGCGGAAACCTAACCCTAAATTTCCAATTCACGACTAAACTACGGAGTGTTTTGACTGGATAAGAATGATCTCAATCGTGGCAAGATACATGGCGAACACAATGTGCTAGGAATCAGATAGGGATAGCACAGTGATCGAGTTCATACCCTAGTTCAGCGATGAACTCGCTACGGCGGCAACGACGGGGATGATTCCCGTTGACGGCGGTGGAGACCAGCGGCAGGAGGCGGCTGGCGACGAGGAAGACGATCCGAAGACCCTGGAGGCAGAGCAGGCTAAGCACGGTCGAGGAGGTTTGGAAAGTTTTCCAAAATTTGACCCATGGGTATATATAGCCCGACCCTGTCGGTGTGACCGAGTGGAACAACTCGGTGGCACCGAGATTCATAACTGCAGTCAGTTACTGAAACTCGGTGTGACCGAAAGGTTCAAATCGATTGCACCGAGATTGAAAACCTAGATCGACTTAGTGATCTCGGTATGACCGAAATGGATGAATCGGTCAGACCGAAATGCACAAAGAAGTTTTGGAAGTTTAAGTCTATGACGAATCGGGGACTCCGAGTGCTTGTCACACAGAGTGGTTCGAATCTGACTTGATCAAATTTCGTGATGTAGCATGAATAGAGTTTGAGACGAGAAAAGCATAGATAGCTAGAGAGGGTTCTTAGGCATTCTTGTCCATCCACTTGGCAAAAGAAAATAAAACCAATCAATCAAAACAACAAGTGGATGTCCTCGAATGAGTAAAATATGCAATCAACATGCTCACACAATAAAATGGCAATTGAAATATGTGGCAAAGCATGCACAACCAATTCTAGCATCTATCAAACAATTTGCGATGACTAGGTCATCTATATATGAGTATATTGACTTAGGAGTCAAATGAGAACATTTGATCATAGGTCATACTCATCGTTTAAGCACAAGTGGGGTTACCACTTTTACATAAGGCATTGTTGTGTTCACACCATTAGAGTTGCTTTAGCTCAATTCTTAGAGTAAAGCTCCCCTAGATGTGAGATCCCCCCTAAGAGGGATGAACTAACCTTGGCTTTTGTCGATGATGACTTCATGTAGATGTTGAAGATGTGGATGCTCAATGTTGATGTAGATCATTTGAAGCTATCTATTGGAGTGAGTTGCACTTTCAATACCTACACGGGTTAGTCCCACAAGGAACAAACAAGGATATCCATAGACATAAAGTGATGCACACACAAGATGATGTCTATGAAAGCTTTTAGGTTACCTTGTCCCTTGTCTTACCAACAAGAGGGTTTGTGACTCCTTGAACTAGTGCAAGATGTGGAAGTTGATTGCACTTGTTCTTGCCAAGATGATAAGAGTGAAGTATGTTGGCGGAGTCACCCTCAAGAACTCTCTAGTTCTTCTTCTTCGGGATCCACACCATCTTGATGGGTTTTCCCAGTCACGACGTTGTAAAACGACGGCCAGTGAATTGTAATACGACTCACTATAGGGCGAATTCGAGCTCGGTACCCGGGGATCCTCTAGAGTCGACCTGCAGGCATGCAAGCTTGTCCTTGCCTTTTTGCTTGTGGTCTTGTGGTGGAAGATCATCTTGAGCTTGTGTCCCTTTGAAAGAAGTAGGATCATACTTCTCTTGTTGAGGGATAAACTTCGTCTTGGGGTATTGATCTTCTTCCCACTCAACTCCATTGGCATTAAACTTTTGTTCAAAACCAACACCTTGATTCTTCCGGTGCCTTCCTTGCTTGCGTACAATTTCCTCGAATTTCTTACTTCCAGCAAGGCTCTTGTAAACACCTTTCTCTATAATCCCCTTCAATAAGCTATTTTCTTGCTCAAGTGTAACTTAGCTAAAAGAATCATTAGTGGAATCAAGAGAACTACTAGAAGCAACAATATTGGATTTAGCATGATTATTGTTACTACTGGAGGAAGAATCTTTCTTGTTCTTGTTACTAGACTTGACTTGAGGCATGTAAGTGGATAAGAGTAAACGCTTGGCAATGTAAGAAGAACTTCTCTTACGAAGATCATCATTGATTGCTTTTAATAACTCATGCTCTTGCTCAAGGTTGAGCTTTTTAAAGCGTAATTTCTCATGAGTCCTTAAAAGTTCTCGATGATCTCCTAAGATAGTTTCATGAGCTAACTTAAGAGTGTTTAGTTCTTTAGTTAGAGACTCAATCTTATCCTTATCATTGTCATTCATTTTATCTTGATTAGCATGATTAATTGACGTTTCATCACAGTATTCATCACTAGAGTTGTCAACAAGTAAATCATCATCACCTAACAAGTCATCTTCATCACTATTGAAATCAACATACTCGGGGTGTGATACCTTTGGGCCTTTAGCCATGAAGCATGTTCCAACTCCTTCATTTGGTGAGTCAAATATGTCGTAGGAGTTGGTTGTCACAAGTGCTAGACCGGCAACACCTTCATCTTGAGTATATTCGGAGTCGGAGTGATAGCTTCTCTCGGAGTGGTTGTCGGAGTCGGAGACGGATACCCATTCACCAACATGAGCTTGATGTCTTCGTTTTGTGTAGCTCCTTGATGACTTGTCCTTTCTTTCCGAATCCTTGCTTCTCCGTGAGGGTCTTCGTTCATAACGATCATCTCTACTCCTTCTTTCTCTAGATGGTGATTCTTCTCTTCTACTTCTTCTCTTGGGAGAATCTTCTCTTCTTTTGTAGGGGGGCGTACACTCATTGGAATAGTGTCCGGGCCTTCCACAATTGTAGCAGTTTCGCTCTCGACTAGAAGATCTTTTGTCATTGTAGGACCTTGACTTGAAGCTTCTCTCTTTGCTTCTACTCTTGTAGAACTTGTTGAAGTTATTCACCATTAAGTTAAATTCTTCATTGAAGGTTTGTTTCTCACTTGATGATGTGGGGGCTTCACATGAGGCTTTGTAAGCACCACTTGATTTGTTGTGAAGTTCCTCTTTATCCTTGAGTGACATCTCATGAGCAACAATTCTTCCGATGACTTCCGTTGGCTTGAGATCTTTGTAATTTGGCATCATTTGGATCAATGTGCACACGGTATCATATTTTCCATCCAAGGCTCTTAGGATCTTCTTGATGATGAATCTATCGGTCATCTCTTCACTCCCTAAGCCGGCAATCTCATTTGTGATAAGAGCAAGCCTAGAGTACATTTCAGCAATACCTTCACCATCCTTCATTTTGAACTTGTCAAGTTGACTTTGAAGCACATTCAATTTGGATTCCTTGATGGAGTCGGTACCTTCGTGCATATCAATCAAAGTATCCCAAATTTCCTTTGCATTCTCAAGACGGTTGATTTTGTTGAATTCTTCGGGGCACAATCCGTTGAAGAGGATATCACAAGCTTGAGCGTTGTATTGCAGCATTTTCAACTCTTCCGCGGTGGCTTCACGGTTCGGTTCTTTCTCGTTAAAGAATTCACCTTGCAAGCCAATACACACAATAGCCCAAATGGCGGGGTTATGTCCAAGAATATGCATTTTCATCTTATGCTTCCAACTAGCAAAATTAGTGCCATCAAAGTAAGGACCTCTACGGTGATAATTTCCCTCGCTAGACGCCATACTCTCCTAGGTTGTGAAACCAAGGCTATGACCGCCAAAAGCTATGGAAATCAAAGCAAATGGAGACCAAAGCTCTGATACCACTTGTAGGATCAAAAGTATGTCTAGAGGGGGTGATTAGACTACTTGACCAAATAAAAATCTAGCCTTTTCCCAATTTTAGTTCTTGGCAGATTTTAGCTATCTTAGCACAAGTCAAGCAATCTCCACACAATTTAAGCAAGCATGCAAAAGAGTATGTGAGCAGCGGAAAGTAAAGCATGCAACTTGCAAGAATGTAAAGGGAGGGGTTTGGAGGATTCAAACGCAATTGGAGACACGGATTTTTTTTGTCGTGGTTCCAATAGGTGGTGCTACCGTACATCCACATTGATGGAGACTTCAACCCACGGAGGGTAACGGTTGCGCGAGTCCATGGAGGGCTCCACCCACGAAGGGTCCACGAAGAAGCAACCTTGTCTATTCCATCATGGCCGTCGCCCACGAAGGACTTGCCTCACTAGTGGTAGATCTTCACGAAGTAGGCGATCTCCTTGCCCTTACAAACTCCTTGGTTCAACTCCACAATCTTGTCGGAGGCTCCCAAGTGACACCTAGCCAATCTAGGAGACACCACTCTCCAAGAAGTAACAATTGGTGTGTTGATGATGAACTCCTTGCTCTTGTGCTTCAAATGATAGTCTCCCCAACACTCAACTCTCTCTCACGGGATTTGGATTTTGTGGAAAGAAGATCTGAGTGGAAAGCAACTTTGGGAAGGCTAGAGATCAAGATTCATATGGTTGGAATGGAATATCTTGACCTCAACACAAGTGTAGGTGGTTCTCTCTCAGAAAATATGTATTGGAAGTGTAGGTATGTTCTGATGGCTCTCTCCACGAATGAAGAGTGGGTGGAGGGGTATATATAGCCTCCACACAAAATCTAACCGTTAGACACAATTTGCCAAACTCGGTGGGACCGAATGGTTAAACTCGGTCGGACCGATTCAGCAAACCTAGTGACCGTTAGGATTTTCGGTGGGACTAATATGCAACTTGGTAGGACCGATATGGTTAGGGTTAGGGCATAACGTAATCTCGGTGTGACCAATTACACAAACTCGGTGGGACCGATTTTGGTAATAAGCTAACCAGAGAGTTGGTCAGGTAAACTCGGTGGGACCGATTCTCTCATCTCGGTGAGACCAAAATGTTACAAAAGGGAAACAGAGAGTTTACATTGCAATCTCGGTGGGACCGATCGCTCATCTCGGTAAGACCGAAACGTTACGAAGGGAAACAGAGAGATTACAATCCCATCTCGGTGAGACCGAGATCCCTATCGGTGAGACCGATTTGCCTAGGGTTTGTGGCAGTGGCTATGACATTTGAAACTCGGTGGCGCCGGATAGAAAGAATCGGTGGGGCCGAGTTTGACTTTTGGTTTAGGTCATATGTGGATGTGGGAAGGTAGTTGAGGATTTTGGAGCATATCACTAAGCATTTTGAGCAAGCAAGCCATTAAGCAACACCTCATCCCTCCTTGATAGTATTGGCTTTTCCTATAGACTCAATGTGATCTTGGATCACTAAAATATAAAATGTAGAGTCTTGAGCTTCAAGCTTGAGCCAAACTTTTTGTCCTTAGAATTTTGAGGGATCCACTTTCCTCATCCATGTCATGCCATTCATTGAGCTTTTCCTAAAATATTAATCTTGGAATAATGTTAGCTCAATGAGCTATATGTTGTTAGGAATTACCAAAACCACCCAGGGATAGTTGCACTTTCACTAACAAGTTCGAACCCTTTGCATGGGTGCCCTGGGGGAGTTTATATAGGCCTACCCCCAGGGGTACAATGGTAATCTGGCTGGGTGTAGGTCCCAGCTGTCAGTCTCTCTGGTCGCCGGCTGGTCTGGTACGGAGCCGACAGGCCGCCTCCGCCGCTCACGGGTCTTGCCGGCTGCGAATTACTGTTGTCGTGATGCTAATGACGCTTGCTTGGTCAGGGAAGCGTGGCTACAGTCCCGCCGCCTGGCGGGAGATCACTGTAGCCACCCAGCGTCTTATCTGGTTAACGGTGCATGGGGCCCCGAGGAAGGAACGGGCCGACTGCGCGGAGCCGGCCTTCCTCGGGTCCGACTGGTGAGGCACCCGCCGTCTTTCGAGCTCTCGCCGACCGGTAGGGCCCGCCGTCTTCGGGCCGTACTGATAAGCGGTCATGGGAACAGGGCTTCGTCTGACAGGAGTGACGTCAGGGGCGGAGTGGCAACAGTGTCGCGCCGGGAGGAGGTCTCCGCCTGTACGGAGCACTGTGGCCACGCCCGACCCTGGATACGGGGGATGGGCTATACTGCTGCCACACCCTGTCTTGTCTTCTTAATGGGGGCACGGACTTTGAGGGCGCCAGGGGCCGACTGCCAGGGGCCGGCCTCTCTGGAGGCCGCCTGCTAGGAGTCGGCCCGTCTTGGAGCCGCCTTCCTGAGCATGGCTGCCTTCTGGCAGTCGGCCGTTCGGCCAGCCGGCCGCCAAAAGGCGGAGCTCTATCTTGACGTCTTGAGGGGCACAGCCGGCCCCGATGTCTTGGAAGGTTCTGGGGCTCGGATTAGGCTACCAGTGGCTCATTACTCCGACAATTTTGACCACTAACAGAAGTCTGAGCAGGCCCCCATACATCTGAAAACACAAGTTCTAGAGGATGTTTCACCACATGACTAGACTCCAAAAAGGAAAGTTGATGACTCTTCCCCTGCTGACAAGCATCACACACTGCTACATCTTTATTACTAGACATGCTAGGAAGCTCATGACAACGCAAAACATGACGAACGATAGTTGTGGATGGATGACCAAGGCGAGCATGCCACTGTGACGATGATACTCGAACTCCACTGAAAACGCGAGAGACGCCAGGATGCTCCAAACGATAGAGGCCTTGGCACAGACGTCCTCTAAGAAGTGTGTCCCTCGTGCCCCGATCCTTAATAAAAAGATCAAACGGGTGAAATTCACAAAACACATTATTGTCACGAGTGAGTTTAGGAACTGAAAGGAGATTACGTGTCACAGATGGCACTCTAAGTATATTGCGAAGCTGAAGACTCCTATTTGCATGACTAGTGACAAGAGATGCTTGACCAATATGAGAGATGTGCATACCTGCTCCATTGGCGGTGTGGATCTTGTCGGAGCCATGATAGGGTTCACGAGTGTGAATCTTCCCCATCCCACTCGTTAGGTGCTCCATTGCCCCAGAATCCATGTACCAGTGTGGGTCGATGGAGTAGGACTGAGTGTGTCCCTGTTGCTTCTGTGGCTCCGGGCGATCAGCCCTGGCGACCTGACGCGTGTTATTATGCGTATCCTTGCCATCATTGTCGAGGCCGAGGAAGCTCCGCTGGAAGCGGCGATGACACTTAGAGGCCCAATGTCCCTCAATGCCACAGAGCTGGCACACACGCCGACCACCCCCATCCCCCTGGTAAGGTTGCTGATGAAGGGGGAGCTAAGGAGGGTGAGGGCGGCGCAGGAGGCGCCTTGGACGAGGCACCAGAGGAGGTGCGGCCACCCTTAGTGGTAGCGTTCGCGGAGAGAGCTCTGTGACTGCTCTTGGAATGACGCGCCTCGACACGCTGCTCAGTGAGGAGAAGATGAGAATAGACCTCGTGCGCCATCATGGGAGTCGAGTTGCCCCGCTCGTTGATGATCTTGACCAAAGCATCATACTCCTCGTCAAGACCATTGATGATGAAGGAGTTGAAATCGGAGTTGGTGAGTGGCTGTCCAATGGACGCCAACGTGTCACCAAGGGCCTTGACCTTGTTGTAGAACTCCGTGGCTGAGGAGTCGAGCTTCTCGCACTCGCCAAGCTGATGACGAAGGGCGCTGACACGAGCATGTGACTGCGCCGCAAACAAGCGCTCGAGGATAGTCCATGCCTCATGAGATGTCTTGGCAAAGACGACAAGCCCGGCAACAAGCGACCCCTGAATAGTGGAGAGGTTCACCTGATCCTGCCCTGTCCAGACACGGTGCGCCAGATTATAGACCGGGTCGTGCACGCTGTCCACCAGCGCGGGGGGGAGGGGGAGGGCAAGGGAGAGAGTCGTCGATGTAGCCAAGCAGATAATGGCTCCCAAGGAGCGGAAGGACCTGCGCATGCCAGAAGATGTAGTTGTCCGATGACAACTTGATGGTGATGAGGTTGCCGAAGTGAAGATGCCGAGGGCTGGTTGGAGAAGAAGGAGTCGACGCTCCTCGTCCCAATATGGAACGACTGCACCGCGACGGGGTCGAGCGGGCGGGAGAGGAGAGCCGCGAGGGAGGCCGGTAGATAGCTGGCGTTGGAGGAACCGGAGGCGGCGGCGCGATCGGTAGGGGCGACGGTGTCGGCTGGTTAGGGTTTTAGGCGGAAGCGATTGTGACCTAGTTTGATACCATGTAAGACAATAGGTTTGGGGAACCGGCACAACTCTCTAGAAGTGGCCTGTCACATATATATAATGAGTGGGATACAATGTTACAACATACGTATACGTATACAGAAGCTATACGGTCTAACAGTGAGTGTGGTTGATTATTTGCATAAACCGATATAGGTCTTGGCACTTGTTTGCGGTGAGTGACCGTCAATGATGGAGTTGGATTCGCTGGCTCGCAGAGGAGTCACGACGATCGCACCAAATGGTAACCTCGATGGCGTATTTTCCCCCAAATGTGTGTGCATTTTTGTGTGGGTTGTTAGGTTGCTTGGTTCCTTATTTTTGCGGGTGTGTTGTAAAGGTTTTCACCCTTTTTCGCTAATTAGCCGGACATTTTTATTTATTGAATCAGGTCCATTGAGGTTGACTTAAAAAAATTGTGGCCTGATGTTGTGTTGTGGCCACCCAAATAGACACATCCCACGTGGAAGAGCCATGTGACCATTTAAAAAATACAGTTTTTCTCCTTACAAGAATAGTCCATTGCATGGAAATACGATTATGCATATATGTGTATTTAAAAATTATTTTTAAGGGCTATTATACGGTGTACGCTCCTGCAAATCTTTCATAACTCTAACGATATCTTTCACAAAAAATTGCAAATCACGTCTCCAACGATATCTTCCGGAAAGAAAATAAGATCAACAATGCGTAGCATTAAATGAGTAGAGTAATATGTGAGGCCGGAGCGAATATACGTCGTATATGCAGGCATTTCGAAATTATTGCAAAGGCTATTACACGGCGCACGCTCCTGTCAATCTTCCATACTTATGTATCTTCGAAGATATGTAGCAATAAATGAGCAGAGTAATCGGGTGAGCCTGGAGACAACTAATTCCCCCGAGTGAATTTTTGGGCACAGCGGGATACCGATCGACTACAATTATATTCTCTTCATTTTTTAAGTCTGTATATAAGATTTGGTCAAAGTCAAACTTTATAAAATTTGACTAATTTTATATTAAAAAATATAAACATTGATAATATGAAGTTAATATTATCAGATGCACCATAAAATATATTTTCATACTATATAATTTTAATATTGTAGATGTTCATATTTTTTCATATAAATTTGGTCAAACTTTGTGTAGTTTGACTTTGCCAAATCTTATATGCGGAGTAAAAAAAACGGAGAGAATATGTGGTTTTAATATCTCGTGTCCATTTATATTTTTTTTTAACTTGGACTTGGATTTCTGCATCGGTTCTTGCTTGCTTGCCTGGACTGTCCTGTCCGTTTGGCAGGTGGGTGGTCCTCGTCGTAGCGTCACTTGCAAGTCTTTTGTGCAACCTTTCCTTGCTTGCATCATGGAGCTCTCACGGTTTCCACCAGTTTGGTCTTTGGCTCGCCGACCGGTATTTTTTCTAAATATATGAAACCCGCACACATACATGTAAATGTGTCCTTAGATATTCTATTGGTAAATATGTTAATTTGTAAGCTACACAACGGAGACAAATTATATGATTCTCCACGCATTTTGTGTGTGTGTGTGGTGTGGTGTGGTGTGTGTGGGGGGGGAGTGGGGGGGGAGGGGGTATTTTGTGTGTAGCCCAAATCTCCAAATCTGGTTCCGACAATAAAAGAATCTCCAAATCTGGACATGTGATGCTGTTCCTTGAGTGTGCGACCATGCGCGTTGATCATATCTAGTGCATGTATGAGGCAGCTCTCCCTTGTCCCTGATCATACCCCGAGCCGACCCGGGTTTTGGGCCGGGCTTGACAAAGGCCGATGTAAACATCCCAAGCCTGAGCTCGTGCTGGCCTGAAACATGTCAAGAGTGCACTTTTCATTTAAAGTAACTTTTTAGGGTATTTAAATACATCGTTATACCAATTTTAAATTAAATTAATTATTTTGACGGGATTTTTTGATCTTTTGGGCCAGGCTTCGGAGAAACTGAGCCCGTGCGCAGGTCCACTCCCATGAAGCTGGTACACTCGACCTCATCACCCGCGGGCTATACAAACGTGTCACACCTAGATGTCGGTCAGATGAAAACGATTTGCATCCGGTCGGTTTCGTGACCGTTGGATGAGCATCCGAGGGCCGCCACACCTTCTTCTACTTCCAACCGGCTTTCTCTTCTTCCTTCAACACCTCGTTTCCGCATGAAGTAAGTTCACCATGTGGATAAGAGGTGAGATTAATCATTTGTACTTACTAACAAAACATCAACATGTTGCATGTGAGGAGAAAATGTGTGTAACCAAACAATCGCGTGGGTTTCTTCTCAGCCTGGCTGAGGCGGACGCAGAATACCAAACAATCTGCACAACGTGGTTTTTTCTGTGTATTGACCTAGCCAGGCCCAACTCAGCCAGGCTCGTCGGAGACGAGATAATGATGTAGGCTACCAAACACGCCATCGGTGTACGTACACAATCGATCAACTAGACTCTCAATTTAGCAAAATAACCCACACCATTTTTTTGTCATCTAGCTTTCAACAAATAATATAGTACTTTGCCCTAGAATTTATAATGTGTCAACTGAATCCAAATGACTTTGAACTAAATTATAGGAGCTTTCAAATTAAATCAAAGGGAAAAAAATTCTGCCACTAGTCGAAGAACCTTCCATTTAAAACTTATAACTTTGAAGAACATGAGTCGGTACAAAGCTCAACACTAACAATTTTTTAAAAAGCACAAGAGAGGAAAAACTATGAACTTTTTTTAGTTCTTACCTGCTACCTCCTATGGTGGAGAGTGTCGACTACAGGACATTGTTGACCTCGGTCTAGTCGAAAGTCTTGTTCTTGGTACCTCCCCTATGTACATGGGTCTAGATTTGATCCCTCAACTCCAATACATAATATATTGATTTGCTTAAATTTTAGATCCTGAGAAATTTAGTACATGTCCCTTTGTTGAGAGAAGTTTTGCTGAAGACGCATTCTTGGTTTTATACACGTGAAAAGAAAAAAAGAAAAACGAATTTTGGAAGAAAAATAAGATGGATGAAGTTAGAGAATACGAGTGTCTGAGTTTTTCTAATCTAAAACGTGCCTTCATGTTATCTTGTGTTCCTTCAAATTTTCAGATTTTCTTTGACAATTTTCCCCCTTTTATAGAATTATATGATTTTCTTTGCATTTCCGGAATTCCGTTTCCCTTCTAATTTCCCTATTTCCCCCTCAATTTAAACTTTTTGGCTACTTTTACAAAATCTTATTATTTGTATGTTGATTAAAGTGCCACATGTGTAAAAAAAATAGTGTGCATTTTTTCTCTTTTGAATAATATGTGTAATAACTCCTGACAATCGTAAATAGAAATTGAAGAAAGGAAGACCGACACGAGCAAATCGGCGCCGGTCACCACGGTTGAGGCGTCACGCAAGCGGGCTCGGTGATGCCCGTCGGTAGTCACGGTGTTGTGTCCTCCTCCCCCCCCCCCCCCCCCCCCGTCCACCGGGACTGGCAGGGGATGCAGGTGTGGACGCCCCCTGCTGTGGGGGCATCGACCCAAATCCCATGACTGATGTCGAATTAGGAATGAAAGGAGACTCCTTTCTTTCCTTCTTCCGAGGTTGGTGCTCCCTGATGTGGATGGATGGTGGTGGCTTGACGTGGATGCCGGGGCGGCTACTTCGGATGGCGGTCCACGTGGTTGGCTCTCTGGTGGGCACCATGTCGGTGGTGGTGGCCCTCTCTCATGGTCGTGTGGGCGGCTTGAGGGTAGCGGTGGGTGGCTCGGGCGCTCCTCCCGTCTTTGGCAGCGACATCGTCCTGATCCGGGCCCGGAGACCTGAACTCGTTGCGCCTGTCCTGAAGATCTTGTGTGGCACGACGGCGCTGTCGAGCGAAAGCTCTACGTTTTGTCGCCGCCGACGGCGACGCTTGCGGGTGTCGCTATCTTCCTAAAGACGTCGTCGTGTTGCTCCTCTTCGTGCCAAGGTTCCGGGTGAAGACCTTTGTCCCTTCTGGACTCGGCAGCGGCGACGCTTTGCGCGATTTTTTCTGCTGGGGGTGTTGTCGTGGAGTTTAGGTGTTTAGGGCATTGTGTGGCATTGTACTCAGTTTTTCAAATGTTTTCTTTCAGTAGCGTAGTAGTTGTGTTTTGCATGGTCCGGTTATATTAGCACCGATATTATATGAGGTCTACACCACCACCTTGTATCGTTTGGCCATGTACTTGGTTTGATGATTGCTTTACATACGAAGCGGGCCGAAAGCATGTTTTTAGAAGACTGACATTTGCTGTTTACCAAGCCCTACTTATTTCATCAACCTACTGGGCATTGGAGATGAAGAATTATTATTTTAAGACACATCCAGAATCTTTACCGGAATATATCTTATAATCTGGTACTCCCTTTGATCCAAAACTGTGCCGGATCTGCTGCCGGTGGCCCGTCCAGCGGCAAGGGCTGAGGCCAGCAGGGGCCACGAGCGACCGGTGCTGCCATGGATCGTTTGGCGGTGTTGGTGGCGTGGTTGCGGTGGTGGAGGTGCGTGTGCGTCTTGGCGTCTGGCTGGGCTCCTCTTCCTGGACGGCGGCATGCGACGCGGGAGGGCTTGCTTGGGCCCGTCCTTGGTGGCGGTGGCGGTGGATCTACCATCCTTCTTTGGCGGGCGGGCGGCTGTTGGTGGTCTCTCATCGGTTAGTGCCAGTACTTGTGTTGGGGCGAGGCAGGGTGCTTTGGGGGGGAAGGCTGGTAGGAGGGATGGGTGGTTCCGACGTGGTCGAGCTGCCCGTCGCCGGCACAGGGGGTGCCGGCCGTGGCCGTGTGCCGCTCCTCCCCCTTCCTCCTTCCCTGACATGGTGTTTTCTGTTCGCTTTCCTGCGATGCTTGAGGCGGGACAGTCGCTGCAGATTCCGACGGTGGTTGGGTTTGGTGGAGCTGTCCAAAGCCTTCCCCTTTGATAGTCTTAGGGCGGCCTGGGTGTAGGGCGGCGGCCCTGGAGGTGGGAGACGTGTTGGTCTTGGGCAGACTACGCGACTCGGGTGTAGGCAAGCAAACATGACCGCTCGGGCGGCATGGTTGCAGGTGGTTGTCGAAGAGGGGTTGCATCGGAGGGGTCAGAGCAACGGGGTTCATCACCTGCCCGGGCCTTGGACTGGCCGACGGCGGTGGCGACTGCGGTCGTCGTTTCCTCCTTGCAGGCTCCGTCGCGGTGCCTCTACTCCCTTGGTGTTGCTCCGGGCGAAAGCTTGATCTGCGAGGATCGGACGGTGGCGGCTATCCGTGGTCGTGCCCTTCTTGGAGGCACCATTTTGAGTGCCCGCTCCGACATTGGCCGTATCACCTCTCCTCAGTGGATCGCACTTGTGGTGGTCTCCGTCGGCTCAAAGCGATTCTTCTTCGCTTATTTGTAGTGTGCTTCCTAGTCGTTGGGGTAGTGTGTCAGTGTCTGGCACCCTTGTATCTTGGAGTGAATTGTAAGAAACCACCACATTTGAGGCTTATCTAGCAGAAAACAACCTGATCGCTAATCATTTGCAAAAGCCACCGTGTATTCAGTAAAAGTGTTGCAGATTGCACTGAACATGTCATTTGGCGCGGTTGAGGGCGTTTCCGACAGGTGGGGCCCAAAATAATCACACACAGACCCCTAATAGATTTTAAAAAAATCAATCAGCCCCCTGGACCATGCCCCCGCCGCCGGAAGGAGGTGGAGCGAGGAGGAGATGGATAGGAGTGAGCCGGCGAGCGCGGCGCGCGTGTCGCGGTGGCCGACGGCGACGGTGAGCAGGCCGACGCGTCCCCGGCAGAGCGCCATGGCCTCCTGCTCCGTGAAGACCCCTCGCGGTCTCCCCTTTTTCTGTCTGTCTCTCGTCCCCGTCTCTGAAGCTCTCTGTCTTTTGAACAGAGGATGTGCGCCGCCGCCTCCTTCAGTTCGTCGCGCCGCCACCTAGTTCGCCGGATTCGCTGTCTGTCGGCCCCCTTCTCCGCCTGGAGCTTCGTCACCTGCACCCGCGCCCCGATCCGGTCGTCCCCGCCGCCAAACTCCACGTCCCTGCAGTCCCGCGCCGCCGCTGCTTCATGTCGAGCGAGCAGAGGACCGCGTCGTCCCTGCCTCGCCCGCTCTTGGACCTCTGCGTCGTCCTCACCGCCCACTGGTGAGCTCCTTGCGCCACCTCCGGTCCCTTTCTTATCCTCGTGTCGCGCCGCTGCTAACTTCTCCGCCTCGCCGTCGTTTTGCTGCAGGAGCAGAGGCCGTCGCCCCTCTCAATTCGTCGCGCCGCCTCCAATTCCGCCGGATCCGCTGCCTGCAAGCCCTTCCTGGCCGGATCCCGCCGCCGCGCTGCCGTTCCTCGCCTGCAGCTCCGCCCAGCTGCCGCCGTCCTGCTTCTTCCCGGCGAGAGGAAGGAGATGCCCTCCGTGGGGGAGGGGGGGCTTGATTGCTTTTCTTTTATAAGATCCAGGGAGGTATATGTCAATTTGTTGCCAAATCAGCTCCTTACAGTCCGGCCCCACTAGTCAGAAAATGGTTAAACGGGCTAAATCACCTGTTCAGTGTTTTTTGCAAAATGTTTACTGAATGCGCGGTGATTTTTGCAAATAATTAGCGACCAGGTGGTTTTCTGCAAGATAAGCCCCAAATGTGGTGGTTTCTTTCAATTCACTCTGTATCTTGTCTTGGGTGTGTGTGTGTTTGTGAGGTGGTGGCGTGTGTTTGTATCGGTGTTCTCGGATGTTGCGATGTCGGTTGCTTTATATATATAAAGCGGGGAAAAACCCTTTTTCGTAAAACTGTGTCGCTTATTTTGGATCATAGGGTGTAGAATGTAGAAGAAAAAGGGCGTATATCAAATGGACCCTTCAGAATCACAAAGATCCTCATGCCAAGATCAAAATAAGCCCCACGAGCAAACGGACTCTGCTTATCTGATTAAACAACCTGTTCGATCTGTGTCTTGTCTGTCCAACCAAAACACAGAGCAAAATAAAAACACGGAACAAAGCACCAAATCCCCGTAAAAAAAAGGAACAAAGCACCAAATCGACGAGAAAGAAACACCTGCACCCGTCCATGCGGGGGCCAATGGGCCATGCATGGGCAGCAACACTGCCAACTTGCTGGGGGCGTTTCAGGCGTTGCTGCCTCAAAAATTCGCCATCGATGGAGAGGTCTTCATCAGGGTCAGAGACAGCACGGGATATTCTGCTTGAAGTGACAGTTCGGGGGTGTCGGGGCGTGCATCATGCAGCATGCATGCATGCATGAGAGGGTTTGGATTGTTTCTGGATTTCGACTGGCTCGAGTTAGGTAGATCAGCACGAAGCAAACCCTGCAACGATCACTAGAAAAACAAGAGCAACTCTTGCACACGCGCCCTATTTTAGATCCTCAAATGCTTTGTGAAGGTGATCATTATAATTTAAGAAGACTCCGTAGGTTACGCGCAAATTCAGATTCGCCATAACAGAACCTACGAAAAATTTCTGCGATGGGGCCAAATTTTCATATGCTGTAGCAATTCTTCCGCAATTCAATTGAACACCGAGTTGGCCACTATTGCATTCCTCATAGGCACTTGCTATTTAAATTCATAGACCAACTAAAATTGAAGTATGCCAATACTGGCATAAAACTAAACTAGTTACAGCCAACCTGGTTCGCGATGGCGCGGAAACGGGCATTGGCTGCCTCGTCCCACGTTGGTCGGCATAGAGGGCGGATGTGCAAAAATGTATTTAACTTTTTCAGAATGATAAGTATATTAATCTTGATTTTACAGAATTATTTCAAAAATTCTGCTTAGCTTTGTTTTCCGGATAAAATTTGTCCTAAACAAGCAAAATGCTGATGTGGTTGTGGACTGGATGGTCAACGGGTCAAACCTGACTTAGTTAGTGAAAAACCAAGTTCAGGGGAGGGGCGGGTTGATAGTTCAGGGTTAAGCACTAAGACTATGTGGTTGAATCTTAGAAAAACAAAATAGTTTAGGGTTGTGATTTAAGTTTCTCTTCTCTTTTTTGCGAGAAGTGATTTAAATCTCTCTTCTGCAAAAATAAGCTGGTCCAACAGGGAACACCCCATTCTCTTTCTGAGGCTCCCTGGCTCGTCGATTGATTGATCAATGGATCGATTCCTTTGGAGCCTTTGGCGATCCAAACGCCCACCAAATAAATAAAGGACCATCTCGATCGGGTTGATGCACGTACGTAATAAAGCCGTGGCCAAACTCCTGCGATTCTCTTCATTTCTTTGGAACCATTCCACAATCCAACCAGCATCGCTGCAGGAATTATTCTTGGCCCAGCATGGAAGTGGGCAACACAGCCCCCGCGCCCCGGGACCAGCATTTACATCGGAAGATTCAACAACAGCGCTCCTTAATCCGAGCAAGTTCTTGTTATTACCTTCGAGGACGGAAGAATCTCACCCGCTCCTGTCCGCATCTCCCCGGTACTACTTAGCAGCAAGAGCAACCAGGTGAGCAGCAGCAGCAGCATGAGCATTAGGCAAGGACCTGTTCGCGCAAAGGAGGGATGTGAGCAAGGACCAAGTGGCTGCTGGATGCTGCTGCGGCGACTGTCCTGGTGAGGAGTTCAGTGCAGTGCGCACGCAGCAGACGACACGGTACAGACAGCCCCTACCTGTTCCTGATTGCAACTTGTAAGACGACGTTGGGAGACAGACAGGGCATATGCGCGGCAGGAGCAACGGCTGTGGCAGGAGGACCCCTCTTACGCGTTGGGATGTGGGGGAACAAGGGGAACAACGTCCGATAGAAACTATCTTTTCAGGGTGAAAACTGTGAAAAATGTGTGGAGGAACTTCTCCGAGTTTTGCGACATGTTGGGGACATGATCTTCAACGGGCATGTGTGCGCACGAGTGTTTCATTCAGAGAGACATTTCTAGTTTCTGTTGCATGGATGTCTCTACTCTCTAGTGGCTCAACACGACTTGACCTGTCAATTCGAAGGCGGAACTAAGCAGGAAGAGTTGTAGCTTGTTTACATATATCCACAACTGGTTTACCATTTCTGCTTAACCGATTTGGCAGTACAGCGTCAGGTCGGTTAAATTATCTTTTTTGTGCGGGTAAAAGAGAGTTTTATTTCATGGAGATAGAGTTCCAATTGAGAGTCACGAGGTCCTCGATGCACGAAGGCCCACATTGTAACCATACAGACGTGCATGATTGTAACAGATTATCATTTGATAGGATGGACAATGCATCAACTGAATTAAGCATCAGTCTATCTGTTGGATGGTCAAAAACCATTCGCCCATTCCCTGCATCAAAGCAGGAACCTCAGCTTCAAGGGTGTCATTACAATGAAATAGCACTCGATACGCTGCGAAAAAGATAGCACAATCCTCCTACCACAACACCATCCATGCTGCCGCCTATCCATCACTGGGATAGAACGATCCGTCCACTGAAAGGGTAGCCCAGCCAGTCCAACCCTAACCTCAGTGACGCATGGTAGAGGCTCATGAGCATCTTGCCCTTCAATATCTCCTCAAGACTGAAGCTACGTGCTAGGCCAAACGAATTGTAGTAACTTGCCAAAAGCTCAACTATTACGTCCACCGGTGGTACCTCTTTACCATCAGCATAATTTGTACACAGTTGCCAAATGCATCAGACAAGCATGATCACCATGTTTTGTCAGTATTGGGGTCCAAAATGTATGAACCCTACCAGCGAACAAAGCAAGGGCTTGGCTTCCGGGTCTCCTATTTGGCGCGCTGGGCGTTGGCGAATGAGCCAGCCCGCATCCCTTCACCCCGCACACCCTTTTGGCCGGTCGATGTGTGGGGTCGGACATCCCTTGATTTTTAATTTTCTTTTTATTTTCTTTTCTATTTCTTTTCTTCTTTAAAGTGATTTGGGAATTTAAAAACGTTCCGATTTTTTTCTGAATTTTGATATCATGTTCAAGGAATCATAAGATGTTCATGAATTTAATTCTTTTCCACAAAAATCAGAAAATGATCGCGGATTCAAAAATTATTTGTGATTTAAAAAAATTGTATATTAAAAAAATGTTCATCAATTTTAAAAATATTCCGGATTTCATAAGACTGAAAACGAATTTTTAAAATGGTCACAAAAAAATAAAATATGTTCACAGATTTCAAACATATTTCCCAAAAAATTAAAATAATAATAAATTCAAATAATGTTTGCTAATTTAAAAAATATTCATGAATTCGATAATGTTCTTGATTTCAAAAAATTGTTTGTCAAAAAAATGTTTGTGAATTAAAAAAGTATTTTTTAAAACAAGTTTGTCGATTAAAAAATGTTCACGAACTAATTTCTTTTTAAAAAATCGTGATTTTTTTGTAAAAGTTCATGGATTCGAATTTTTCACGATTTCAAAAAATATTCGCAATATGTTTATAATTTCAGAATTATTTTTAATATTTCAAGATTGTTTGTGTATTCAAAAAATGTTCTTGAATTTGAAAGATGTTCGCAGAAATGAAGAATAAAAAAATTAAAAATAAAAAATAAAAAGGAATGAAAAAGCAAACATGAGAAAAAAGGAAAATGAAAAATGAAAAAGAAAAAACCGAATAAAAAACCGGTTTAGGGAAGGTTCTAGAACCTTCCAAGAACCGGTGTGGAAAACACTAGCATGGGCCGGCCCATACATAGGACATGCGCACTGTGAGGGTACGCATTGCGCGCTACTTGGAGACCTGTGCTAACAGTAACATGTTTGGCCATGAATTCAAAACTTGCCATGGTGGACCAAAGTAATTTGCCATGACCATGAAAATGGGCATAAGATCTAATTATTGAATGTATAAAGAGAACATAAACGCTGTTGAAAACTTCATGGGACCCATAACAAAGATAATTTTTGCCATCGTATGTAAAGAAACAAAAAAACGTCATAAATTTGCCATGGCCAAATTTGAAAAATTTGCAATGGTCAAAAGTTTTCACTAATTAATAACAGATTTGTTGTGAGCTAACTAGAGTATTTGCCCATGGTTTGTTTTTTCCATGGCAAAAACAGGAACTTGCCATAATTTTTTTTGAACAATTTGCCATGGACAAAAAAGTTGTCTTGCTAAAACATTAACAAATTTGCCCCATGAGCTAACTTGACTATTTGCCATGGCAAAAAATATTGAACAATTTTGCATGGACAAAAAGATGAGTATTTGCCATGGTTCTTTTTCCCATGGCAAAAACATAAATTTGCCATAGCAATTTTTTTTGAACAATTTGCCATGGACAAAAAGTTGTCGCCCTAAAAGGTAACAGATTTGTCACGAGCTAACTTGAGTATTTGCGATGGTTGTATTCCCCATGGCAAAAACAGAAATTTGCCATGGCATACATGCAGCTATATGACATTGTGAATTGAACAAGCACATTGTACAAGCACAAAAACATGAATTTGCCATGTGTGGGAGAAAAATGGCATATACATTTCTGAATAGTTTTGCCATGTGCTATCAATGGTGATTACAAACCCAAAAAAAAGTGAAGAATGCCAACATTCTCTGTAGAATTAATCTACTCTTTCGTGCAGCAAAACTCACTCTCATTTTAGTTCTTAACAAGGCATGATGTTAAGCAAATTTATCTATAGGATAGCACTAGCAGAAAGAGAGGCAGTGGTATATGTCATACCCTTGTAGAAAAGCAGCAGATAACATATTACGTTGCCATGGCTATTATATAGATGTAGTTCTAAAACAAAGTGTCCACATGAAAAATGAATGAAAAATAAAGCCAGAAAAAGTGTGATTTCTCCATACAACTTGTATCTAAAATTGTCGTATTAAAATTTGAAGATTCAAGAATTTGTTCATTGTGGGCATTTAAGAAAAAAGGTATACAACTTGCCAATACTGGAGAACAGAAAAAACACAATAATTTTCCGTATGGACATTGTATGAACATGGATAGAGTGAAAAATTGCCAAGCACTTGCAAGAACCCATCAGGCAAGGCTCCTGGCCCGGATGACCTCACATCCAAATTCTTGCGCACATGTTGCCAACGATAAAGACATATTTATGTGCAACCTTTTAAAAATTATTTGCCCTTGATGGAAGGGGATTTTAGAAACTCAATTAATCCTTTATCGCCCTGCTACCAAGAAAATCATGATGCATAGTCTCCTTTTAACTACAAGACCGATAAGTTTGATTCACCTCTTTTGTGAAACTTGCGACCAAAGCTCTATCACTACACCTTGATCCTAGACTAGCGAGATTGTCTCCACAAATCAAAATGGGTTCATCGTCGGAAGATCATGACAACTTTCTACTTGTCCAACAAACGGCATGTCAATTACACCACCTCAAGGCCACGCGTATCCTTCTGAAGCTCAACATTGTGCGTGTGTTCGACTGTTTATCTTGGCCATTCCTTCTTGAGTCTTTGCAACACTTGGTTTTTGGAATGAGATGGCGTGGATGGATCTCCATCGTCCTTTCCTCGGCGTCCACACGTGTGCAGATCAATGGCAACCCAGGCTCGCTAGTTCTTCACACACGCGGTCTGCATCACGGGGATTCCATATCCCCCATGCTCCTCACCATTGTGATCGATGTGCTAAATTACGTGCTGCAATGAGCCGCCATCTCTGGCTGTCTCACCATGTGTCACGCCATTTCCAGCATATTCATGTTTGTTGTTGACATGGTCATCTTCTATCATCCGGATCTGATCGAGCTTGCTGTGATACATGATTTTTTTTCTCATAACACATGATTTTTTTAAATCTACTGGTCACATGGCACTTTAGATTTTGTTTGCTTTCTACTTTCTCATGGCGAACGCCACATTTGCAGTGTCCTTAAATCATGGCAATTCTAGGGATATATTGTAATGGTCACATGTCAAATGCATGAATTTCTGTTTTGTACATCATGGCAATTAAAAAAAATGACATGTCAAATTTAGGAAAGTGTGTTCCCTATATCACGCCACATTTTATTATGATGGTCACATGGCGAACGCATGATTTTCTCACATCCGCAAAGTTTTAAAATGGTTTTCTACTGGTCCCATGGTACTGTAGTTTTTTAAATACTTTCTCATTGCAAATTTATAACATTTTTCTGTCCATAAATCATGTCAATTTTAGAGAAATATTGTAATGGTCACAGACAAATGTAGGAAATTTTGTTTTGTACCTCATGGCAATTTTAGAAAATTTATGTCCAGTCACATGGTAAATTTAGGAAATCGTGTTTCCTATATCTTGGCACATTTTACAAAATTGTTATAAGAGACACATGGAAAACATAGGGTTTTTCAAATAACTTCTGAGACATTTGCATGCTACATTATGGCAGTTTATCATTTTGATGTTGGAAATTTTCCATCTCCGATTTTTATGTTATAACAAAGAAAATGTAGAACATAGCCAATTCCTTTTTTTGCGTGGGAGAAAATTGTATTACTCAATCACAATGTTCTTACAATCCTCCTTTGCCAATTTCTTGTTGAGAGCACGTCAATTTTATTTTTAATGTTATGTCATTTATTATTTCCATCATGGCAATTTTCTTTGTTTCTATAACATCTCAATTTTTGCATCATTATCATCGAAAACTAAAAACTTGTTGCCATGTCAACTTAAATTCGGATGTCACAACAACTAAAAGTACATTATCTTTTGTATGTTTTCTAGTGTACCATGGCAAATTCCACTACGTCTTTTAAAAAAATGCAAATTTTCCTTCCTCTATAAATTTTTTATTTGTCATGTGATAAGTTAATCTTTTTCCAACAAGTTGCCATTTCATGATTACAAAATTTCCAACAATTTTCCATATTTAATATAACAAAAGAATCTTAATTACATATACTAACTTCTTTACTAAGTTTCCATGATCTATAGAACATTCTGTATGAAAGTTGCCATAGACCATGGCAAAATTTCAATTCTGCATGTTTTTTTTTGCGAAGAATCATAGGGTATTTTATTCCAGAGTAATAGAGTTACAATCTTCAGCAACTAGCTTGCTAATGCATGGGGGTGGATGACCCAACCAACAGGCTGTGCTATCCCCACATCTACCAAAATTAGCTAAACAATGTGCAACCCTATTCTGTTCTTGAAGAATTTTAACAGGAATAATCACCCTATCATTCAAAAACCTTTTGATCTCTGAACCAAGTGCCCATACGCTGATCTGTTCAATGAACCATCCCCGAGCATCTTAAGAGCCACCGCACAATCAGACTGAATTACGATAGTGGCTTGAGAATGCTCTATCATCAGCTTCAGCCCTTCCAACATGGCTTGCAGTTCTGCCTCGAGAGCTTCATTGCAGTGGAACAGTTTGCGGTAGGATGCAAAGATAACAGCCCTGGACAATTTTCAAGCATGTGTATGTATTTTGTATTTTGTACCATGGAAAATTTATTGTATATACCATGGCAACTGTTATTTTCGTACCACAACAAATTCTTATTTGTATGCAACATGCCAATTTTATATTATATTACATATATATTTTTTTATTGTGTCATGGCAATTTCTATGTGCTTTTTTTATTCGTGCATATGAAATCATGATCATGGTAAACTCACTATTTATATGTTTGTCCCACTTTTTTTTCTTGTTCCTTGATATGACATTTTTTTGGGCTTGATAAATTATGTTTTTGTTGTTGGCATTTTTATTATAAAAGACCCTGAATGGGCCTAACCGTTTTTTGGGCCAGATTTTGCGGTCGCGCTGAACAACTTTTACAAAGACATTTGCTCTTCGTGGCCATAGCATGCACGATGAAATAAAATTCATGAACAAGAATTCCTAGGCCCCACCGGTACTCATGGTTTTGTTGATCGATACATCCAGGAAACCAGCTCCTATAAGTCTTCGGCAGCCGTTGGGTTCTGCCTTCCATGGGGTTTGCAAAATTAAGAGTTGATGGGGCGGTTTCAGAAAGGGAAACGTTTCCCTGCAGTGCGCCGGCCGAGCGTTTCGGCCGGTCACGTGCGAGTCGGGCGCGCAAGAATCAGATCGTGCTGGATCCTTTTTATGCAGGGGGTGCCATGACCACGGCCCATGTGGGCTGGCTGGCCCACGCCCGCGTCTCGCTAGCCTTATCCTTTCACGCGAGTGTCTCTGCTTTCTTCGTCTCTCGATCCCATCTCTTCTTTTTGCTTCATGACGACGGAGAGCCGCGGCGACCTTGGTGATGTGCGACAGAGGCGAGGCTCCGCCATGGCCGTTGACGCCGCGTGCTAGAACAAACGCCCACCCATGCTGGAACCAGTAAGACCTCGGGTGCCGGAACCGGCATCATTTTTGGCTACAACCTATGAGTTTTTTTGTTGGAACCGACATCCCGTACAGACTCTTCTCATCCACTCATTCATCCCCTACCTTCAGCGAGTGGCCAAAGCAAGCCGCCGAAGAAATCACCTCCGCTTCCTTCCGAAGAACCCTGCAACTCCGGTGACCCTCGACTGGACGGTGGCGGAGGCATTGCAGAACCTGCTGCACGCGCTTATGCTACAACCACTAACAAAAAGCTTCAAACGAGGTGAAAAAAGCTTCAACCAGATATATGAAAAGCTGCAAGCAGTCATTGCCATGGCCGAATGCTACAACCGTTGACATAAAATGCTACAACCTTTGATGAAAAAAGTTTCAACCGAACGAGAGAGGAATATTTCACCCAGGCGCTGCTCAAAACGAAAAAAGTTTCAATCGTTTACAGAAAAGCTTCCACCGTAGAGGGGAAAAGCTTCAACCATTGAGATAAAAGCTACAACCGCATCAATTTTTTGCTACTCCCGTCTGTGCCTTTTGCTACATCCATTCATGCGGCCATGGTGCTTTTTTACGACTATGGTGTGACCGGCGACGACGAGGACGACATTTTTGTTGCAACATCCTCGTTTTTTGCTACCATTGGCGATGTGTTTTGCTACATCCGATTAACATTTTTGCTACAATGGCGGCGCCGATGGATTTTTTTGCTGCAACCGTTGTCTTCATTTGCTACGACTGACACGGGAAAATGCTACCACGGGGCATCTCTGTTTTTTGCTGAAACCAATCATCGGTGAGGCGGAGCTGCATCCATGGCACTCCGACGAGCAGCACAAAAAGGTTTCAACCAGCAAGCAGAATTGCTGGAATCAGCATCTATAGAAGCTGGAACCTGCGATTTGATTTGCTACATCAAGGGAGTGGTACTGGGCGAAGTGGAGTCGCTTGTTTTTTTTTGCTACATCGAGGATTCTAAAAAGCTACAAACGTCGGGCTGTTTTGCTACAACGGCGACATGTGGAATTTGGTTACTCAGGGAAGAAGACGACTGCGGTGCCTGCATCATGCACCCTGCGACGAGCTCGACGGCAAGGATGGACGGGGTGGGGGTGGCGCATCAGATGCTACAACCGTGGGGCGGGGAGCTTCAACCGCTGCCAACGGAGGCTCCGTGTCAGCCATGGCCAAGAGCTTGGCGGGTATCCGACCATGACGGATCTCGTCGGCGACCGACGGTGGGGGTCGGCGACGAGGGACAACCGGCGGTGAGAGGAGATGAGGAGGCGAGGCGAGGCGAGGGGGCAGCGTGTGCGGGGCGGTGCCCTCCTTCGGTCCTTCCTTTCCCTTTCTTCCGTGCGGGAGGTTGAAGATGGGGTGCGGGGAGGAGGAGAAGAGATCTGACGGCTGCGCGCATGCAAATCGAACGGATCTGGGCTGACCGGCCGAAAAATTGGGCCGGCGCGCCGGCGCAAAGCGCTGCCCTTTCAGAAAACACCAAGCTTGGAGCGATTAGTGTGGTCTACAGAAACAACGATGGTTTATACTTGAGGACCTTCGCCAGAGTTTTTGATGATGTGACTAATCCGGCAACTCTCGAGGCCTTAGCGTGCAATGAAGCTTTAGCCTTCGCGAGTGATTTGATGCAAACTCAACTTGTTATCAGTTCGGATTGCAAGAAATCGTTGCAAACATAAGAAAGACAATAGAGGGAGACATGACCATATTATATGAGAAATTCAGATCATGTCTTTGGAGTTTCACTCTTGCTCTTTCGTGCTTGAAGAAAGGGCCTCGAATACCGAAGCACATAGCCCCTGCAAAAAAATAAAAAAATTTAAGGCACATAGCCTCGCTAGACACACACTTAATCTTGCGATAGGTGGTCATCTCTGGCTCCTGCAGCCCTCTGATCTAATATGTGTTCCTCAAAATAGTGTTGATCAACAAATAAAGTGTGTGGTTAGCCTAAAAAAATTGGGTCGTGCTAACTGCCACACGTGTGGCAGGAAGGGAGACGCACCACACGTCTCTAATGTAAACAGATTGCCACGTCATCGCATGCATGTATGTAGGAATCTTTTTGGATTTTCAGTTTTTAAAATGTTTTATCTCTTAAACGAAAAATCCGATTAAAAATCCGTTTTCACCATTAAATCCCTCGCGATGAGATCTTCGAAACTAGATCCCATGTTGATATATTTTGATGAAATTTCTTTTGGATTAAAAGTTGCCATGTCTATTGCATATGAATTGCCATGATGTTTACACTGAAGTTGCCATGATATGTTTCAGCTATTTTCTTCTATATTTAAAAGTAAATTTTGACATTTATAAAACGGGGAATTAAGAAACTAGACTTGCCATGAACCATAAACTAAAATTGCCATGATACATGCACGTAAAATTGCCATGGTTCATACAAAAAATAATTTTCATGGTCAAAGTACTGGAGTTGCCATCATCAAAATACTAAAATTGCCATGATCTACAAACTAAAATTGCCACATGGCAACTTTAGTTTAAGCCCTATGGCAACTGCAGTGTAAACATCGTGGCAATTTCTGGCAAAAAAAAATTTCGTCGAAACATATCAACATGAGGTCTAGTTTTGAAGATCTCGTCGAGACGGATTTAATGGTGAAACCGGAGTTTTAGTTCGCTTTTTTATTTAGGAGATACAACATTTTTAAGCCGAAAACCAAAAAAAACTCTGCCAAAAATCATCTATTCATACGTGGCAAAATGAGTGGTGATGGAGGCGTGTGGGCGATGTGCAAACGCCCACGCATGTGGGCGTTAACATTTCCGAAAAAAATTGCTCGTTCATGAAGGAACAAAAGATTCGGCGGAAAATTCCCTGGAGTTAACATTCTTTAGATATTGCGGTCCATTATTATTCTTCTAAGAAAAACGGCAACACACAGAATAAGCTGCTATCCATCTACACCAAAACTGTCGTCTCCCAAATATTGCGGTTCATTATTATTCTTTCCAAGAAAAACAACAACGCGCAGAATAAGCCGTTACTCATTTCCGTCTTTATAAAAGAAAAACGAAAACGTACGGCTGCTACTAAGAATCGAGAAGACTCAGGTGCCAGATTTGCCTCGCCTGCATCCAGTTCCACGCGCGCTCCGCTTCAGCTAACCGGCGATGGGAGCCGGAATTACCGCCGGCGCCACCGCCCGCCTCGTCGTCGTTCCGCTCCTGCTGCTACCCCTACTCCTCGCGCGCGGCGCCGAGGCTGTCAGCCTCTGGCGGCCGCCGCCGGAGGCCGGGCTCCTGGGCTCCGCCCCAGGCAGGTTCCTGACGCAGGAGGAGCACTGGATGAGCCAAACCCTCGACCACTTCTCCCCCACCGTTAAGTACCCCCTCCGCTTCTCTGTCCCTTCAGCCAGTTGCCCCGCGCTGTGGGGATTTCTGTTCAGCCATGTGTCCTTTTATCTGTTTGGGTGAATTTCCAAGAGTCGGCTGTGGACACTAGAAGAACTAGATAAATTTGTGCAGTCGATAATGCCGAAAAAACGCTAGAATTTTGTACGAATTCTGCGTGAGCCACGTCCATTACTGGTAATGCCGTTTACTCTTGATTGAAGGCTCACATCAGTTATGCGACAATGAACCAGAGTAATGAACAATGAATGTCTCAAAATGCATCGAATAATAAAAACAGATCAGTGTTGAGGACAGATGCCTCTTGTTTGCTTGCCAGTGTCACCCCTGTAAGCTCGGTGGATCGTGTAGGTTTTTCTGTCGACTCAGATCTATGTGGAATTTGTGATCCTGTGGGCTCACTGCACTACACTGTCAACAGCGGCTTTAGTGACACATGAATTACTGTACAACAAAGCACATGGTTATTTGTAATTCCCTGTTTCACATCTGACTCATGTAGTCCCAAATACTACTATGTTGCATGGTGAGGATTGTTCAGTTATAGTTTTTTGTGTGCACTAGCCCCGAAATATTTATCTTTTTTACTGTGCAGGATCATCGGCAATTCAAGCAGCGGTACTACGAATTTCTCGATTACCACCGAGCTCCAAATGGCCCGGTCTTCTTAAATATATGTGGAGAAGCTTCATGCAGTGGGATTTCTAACAACTACTTAGCTGTGAGTTTATTATTGCATTGCTGCATGCTCTAGGCATGATTTGTACTGTTCACATTTCATGCAGTAACTCCATCTGTTATTGATAACATACTTGTGGGTTGGATTGTGTACGTAGGTGATGGCCAAGAAGTTTGGCGCTGCTTTGGTTTCTCCCGAGCATCGATACTATGGGAAGAGTTCCCCTTTTGAGGATTTGACGACAGAAAATCTAAGGTTCTTGTCATCAAAGCAGGCTTTATCAGACCTGGCTGTTTTCCGCCAGTATTATCAGGTGTGCATTTGCTATATTTGTTTTGGCGTCCTTATACAACACCTGTGCATGTACTATATATTGACCTAGCGCCCCGTGGAATACACATGTTCCTATTCCTTGTAATAGTTTGCATCGCCCATGTCCAAACAAATGTTTTTCGTAACTGAGTTATTCTTTCTGTCATTTGAAGGAAACATTAAATGCCAAGTATAATCGCTCAGGAGCAGACAATTCTTGGTTTGTGTTTGGAGGGTCGTACTCTGGAGCTCTCAGTGCTTGGTTCAGATTGAAATTTCCTCACTTAACATGTGGAAGTCTTGCAAGTTCAGGGGTTGTTCTTGCTGTTTACAACTTTACTGACTTCGACAAACAGGTTGGTTCTGGCACAGGTCCTGTTATGTTATTAAAGTTACGGCACTTTGGCCTGTACCTGAAGTTTTACATTTCTGTATAATTTATGCCTCTGGAGATTGGGGAGTCAGCTGGTCCAGAATGCAAAGGAGCACTTCAAGAAGTAACAAGACTTGTTGATGGACAACTTCAGTCTGGCCACAACTCGGTTAAAGAACTGTTTGGAGCAAAAATGGTAGTCCTTTTGTGCGACATGAAGTGTATTTACTTTTCTTTGACAACTTATCAATCCCATGTGATATACAAAGATTTCAGCTCATTTAGGAGTTTGCCGTCACCAAGTGGCCTTTGCCATTGTTTTGTTATGCAAAAACTTGAAAGGACAAAAATTGACAATGGTTCTAACAATCATGATTCTTTTTTTTTTGGAAATGGAGGTATACCCCCGGCCTCTGCATCATGATGATGCATGCGGCCCTTTTATTAAAAATGCAGGAAGTATCATCATAAAGGTCTTACAGCTCGCAAACGGAGCAAAGTCATAGCACAAAGATCGGAAAAAAAAGAAAGGGCCTAAAAACAACCGATACGGTGATAATAAGGACAAGCTCTCTAGCCCTCTATAAAAATCATTGATGTTTCCCTTACTATGCAACTTCTTTGGTGATAATGTCATAATCTAAAGAGTCTGGTCTTTTCCACAAAGGTGCTACAAGTATTACCAATCCAGTAAACATTTGTAGGACTCTTATTGAGCATGCAAGCCTTTGACTGTTTTTTTATATCTCTTGACCTATCTGACCTATTGCTACTCATATTTCTTCTATATTTTCTTTGAACAAAATTTTGAATTGAATTGTCATGTCTATGGAGCTTGTAAACATAATAGTTTAAACTATTTGTGCGCTACCAATGGTTGCTGACAGGTTCTATAGCGTTCCCTTTTGGATGGCATGAAATTTCGTGACATTACCTAGTAGTGTATGTACGATTCTATACTTATCCATCAATTTGTTTGGACACTTGCAGTTAGAAAATGATGGTGACTTCCTTTACCTACTAGCAGACGCTGCAGCTATTGCGGTATGCTTAATGCCGATTTTTGCAACTGTATTGTTTTATCAGAAATGATTGTTGTGTTGAAAACCTATACCATTTGCAGTTCCAATATGGCAACCCTGATGTTTTGTGCTCCCCACTAGTTGAAGCAAAGAAGAATGGTACGGATTTGGTGGTAAGTTGCATGGTCTTTTGAAAAGAACAATGCATATTCCTGTTAGTAATTGAGGAATATACCCTGCGGATAACTGCTATCAAGAATATAGGGACCAATTCGCCAAGATCTTTATTTTTCCAAAAGCGCATAACATGAATACTTCACTGTAGACCTTGACTCTTATTTAACTCGTGCTACCATAACTTTCCAGCAAATCTGGTATTTGC
This sequence comes from Triticum urartu, assembly GCF_003073215.2. Lineage (NCBI taxonomy): Eukaryota > Viridiplantae > Streptophyta > Magnoliopsida > Poales > Poaceae > Triticum > Triticum urartu. The sequence continues at coordinate 317,653,391 of NC_053022.1, read as the reverse complement.
TAACACTTTCTTCTGTGCAGGAAGCATTTGCTCATTACGTGAACGACTATTATGTTGGGACATTTAGGGCACCAGTTGCATCATATGATCAGAACTATTTGAAGAACACAACCCCTGCTGAATCTTGTAAATCCTTACTCTGACATTCAGTATTATGAGATATCATTCTTGGAGAGCTCTTAATGGATGTTGTGCATATATATTAGACAGTGTTAATACTGTCCAGATATTATATAACTGACCATGCATTTAACTGTTGAAATTTGATTTTATGTAGCATATCGATTGTGGTGGTATCAAGTTTGCAGTGAGGTTGCATATTTCCAAGTGGCGCCAAAAAATGATAGCGTCCGTTCTGCAAAGATTGATACAAGGTTACTAAATATACCTTTCCTTACATTTCATGTTTCTTACCAAGCACCATTTCCTTTGCCTTCCATGATCTTCTCTTTTTCTGTAATGTGATTACATTTCTAGACTCTGGATTCACTTGTGTGTCCTTGTGATTCTTTTGTCCGTAGGTATCATTTAGACTTGTGCAAAAATGTTTTTGGGGAAGGAGTTTATCCTGATGTGTCCATGACAAACTTATACTATGGAGGCACAAGAATTGCAGGTGGGCCCTTTGAGTAATTTAGCTTCAGTCCTGCTGCCTGTTACGATTTTAACTTCCTTTCTATCTCTCTATTTAACTGTGAAATATGCCTCCGCCATTTTGCTTCCCTTTACCTTGAATCTTGGTGAATACACATTACAAATTTGCTGCTACCTTTTTTGTTTTCACCATCAATGCACCATCATTAACAAAATCCTATTGTCTGGTGTGCTTAAGATGGGTTATGCAGGTAAGTATGTCAGGTAAGGATTAGTTAACATAGGTACATACTCCCTCCGTCCGAAAAAGCTTGTCCCAAGTTTGTCGCTCGAATGGATGTATCTAGCACTAACTTGGTGCTCGATACATCCATTCGATGGACAAGCTTTTTCGGACGGAGGGAGTAGAATACAAAAAGTTCAGCGGCCTCGTATCTGCAGTGTTGACAGCCCTTTTTTGCTGCCATATGAAGCTTTACATGTGATAGAAATAGCATGGTGTATGAACGTATATTGTGGATATCCAATTATGCGTAATGATTTGAGCTAATTATTATTTCAGATTTGAAGTAAAGATTCCAGTGGTAGAGTTAAACGTTATACTGCTAGTCAGAGATCCCTGTATTTCCTAATATATATATTGCCTCCCTGCAGGTTCTAAAATTGTTTTTGCAAATGGCTCTCAAGACCCATGGCGCCATGCTTCCAAGGAGAAATCATCGGAAGAACGTAAGGATCTGTAGTACTTCGTACCATTTTGTGAGCGTTTCCATCGTTCTAACTTTTAAGAGCACAAACTATACTTTCACTATGAACAAGGTTGAAGAGATTTTTGTTAATGACATTAGCATGCTTACTATAGAAGTTTTTCAATATCTGCAGTGCCATCATACTTAATTGAGTGCAGCAACTGTGGGCATTGCACTGATATCTCCGGATGCCCTCAAGCACCCTCAAATATTGGAGGTAGATCCGATCTTTCAACATTTTTTTATTTGCAATTGAATTACATCAACTATGTAGGTTCTTTTTGTTTGCAACTGAATACAAGTGTGAACTGTCTGCATTTTTTGTTCGCCAGGTGATTCATCCAAATGCTCATCTCCAGAAGCAGTGAACAAAGTAAGGAAGCAGATCGTCGATCACATCGACCTGTGGTTGTCAGAGTGCCAAGACCAAGGTCAGAATTTGGGCTGTACAGCAATAATATCATTGGACCAGTTCTTTTGAACAATTCGTAGCATTGTCTAGCTAACGTGTCTACATGTTCACCCCGCGCTTTTGCACACCTGCAATTCAGTTGGCATTCAGTTTCTTTTGTCTGTGGCATCATTGGTCTGCCCTCGCATTTCAGGACACGGCGCGGTGACGAAGCGGGGGAGCAGATGGAGCATAGCCACCTACTGATCACCTCTGCAGGCGAACGCGCACGATATTGCTGTTATTTACACGAAACACGAATAATACAGGCAGACGAAACAACTAGGCGATTGGCGGCCATGAAATCTTACTACTGGGGGGTGCAGATATGAGACTACTTGTGTACCTTATATGGTCAGGGATGTATACGTGCAGAGAATACCATGATATGTGCTACATGTAACCGAATTGTGCACTAAACTTGCTGGATGCTGCTGATGTCAAAAAAAAAAACTTGCTGGATGCTGCTGAGACTCTGAAAATACCTGAATACGTACAGTATATGACCACGGGAGCACCTTCTGAGAATATACGACCATGAGAGCACCTGGTATGAGTGCATCGTTCCTCTTCGCCTCCAAAGGAGCTTTTTTTTTTTTTTGCAAAGGCCTCCAAAGGAGTTTGGGCACACCTCCCATTTTTCTTCTTCTTTTTGAGATTGCGGGCACACCTCCCTAGGCATGCCTATGCCAGGAGTGAAGTCTATTTTAAACCTTGAATTCATACAACTCGTCTAAATTAAACCTTAACCTTTCAATCCCTGAAGTTGGTACCCTCTACTCACTGATCTTGGTCTATTTCAACCTTGAACCTGTTTGGCGCACTAGATCCCGACCGGGTTTAATTTGTACTCTCATTTACAACACTGGCCCACATGTCATTTCCGTTCTTCAGTCTCCACCTTATCCACAATTCCTCTCCTCTCTCTCCTAAAATGGTGGAACGGGCGGCCGCAGAACGGCGCAGGAGTTGGTTAGCGGCGAACTTGTTGAGGCAGACGAAGCAGTTGAACTGCCGCCCCTGTGCACTGGAGCCGGACAACTCGCTGTACGCGAACGCCTGCAGCAGCCCGTCGATGGTCGCGCCCAGGCCTTCTGCCGTCCCGTAGAACAACCGTTGCAGTTTTCGTGTTCCTAAACGGCATCCGCCCTGCCATTGGCGTGTGCTGCTCCTCCCCTCCAAGCCAGCCCGCGTGCTGCTAACGGCGGAGAGACGGCGGGGCACGGCGAGCGAGTCGTGTTGGGTTTGGCCGAGTGCCGCACTCGCTGGCTCCTCATCCTCCTCGCGGAGGAGAAGATGGCGATGAAGAGCTAGAGCTTCACCTCGCCAAGCAGCAAGCACCACGACTGGCCGGCGCAGATGGATGAATGATAGCAACACTAACGTCCTGTGTGCTTACATGGTGCCACACGAGCTGCATGGCCACGGCGACGGTGTGACGACGACGACGACGAAGCTTCTCCTGGCCGGCGGCAACGTAGTACAAAGCTAGCACTAACTCCGGCTGCCTTGATCCTTGATTCCTAGTAGCACGATCTCCTTTTGTCAATCCACTGGGACGTGCACTAGGTTGCTACTTGACCTAGTTAGTCAACGGACCCAAGACACGCATCAACGCCGGGTTATGCCATCTTTAACTCCAACAGAAAGGAGGGGCTGACGGTGGAACACCCCCGAATTCTCTTGTCCATGGCCTGGCGCATGGCGAGGCAAGGCGGTGCGGCCATGTCGAGGGAGGCTGGCAGGAGGCGCTCCCTTGCCGTTGCACACTCACGAGGACATGCACCACTCCCTGCTCCCCGTTGCCGTGGACACCGGCTGGCTGTGCCTGAGCATTGTGATTCCTACAGAGAGAGATGAAGAGAATGAGCAGAAGATGAATATGACAAGTGGACCCATGTACTCAATGAGAGAAGAGAATAATCCTGGCCGGGATCAATATTTTCCCAGCACACCAAACTGGCATAACTGGATTCAGGGTTAAAATAGACCGGGATCTATAAGTACAGGGTACAGATTTCAGGGATTGAAAGATTAGAATTTGATCCCAACTAGCCATATGAATTCAAGATTTAAAATAGACTTCACTCCCTATGCCAGTGGGCAGTCGCCAGAGCATGGCGCGCTTTGCAACAAGTTGAATCATCCAAAAAGGTTGGCGATCTGTACTCGGGCATGTCTTGCGATTGCTTTCTCACTAGTACTAACTGATAAACAACTTGGCATTCTTCCCGTGCACGGTGCACCGGCTGCGACGTACTCCCTCGGTTTCGAATTATAAGATATTCTAAAAAACATATGCACTCCGGTTCATATTGAACTACTATCCATAAGTCGGGACCGAGCACCGAGGTGATATGTTGGGAAAATTATCTCTGTATGGACGGCGACAGCCTCTAGTTCACGTCGCATCGGGCAAAAAAAGCGACGCCCCAGCCTCCACGTTTAAATGGACAATAGAAAAGCATTTAAATTTAAATGCTTTAGCTGATTCTTTTTTTTTGCTTCGTATTTGTGCGTGCCACTGAGACTAGTCAATCGGCTACCGGCGCGGCCGCGCTCCAAAACAAACACTCGACAGTGGGAAGGGAAGGAGAGTCTAGCAGCCGGAAAAAAATGGTGTCCCGCGCTGGGTTCGCCTCCCTCCTCGGCGCCTCCTTCCTCCTGCTCCTCCTGCGCGGCGCCGAGCCGCTCGGGTTCAGCCACCGCCCGATGACCGCCGGCGACGAGCTCTCGGCCGCCCCGAGCAGATACCTGACGCGGGAGGAGCGCTGGTTGAGCCAGCGCCTCGACCACTTCTCCCCCACCGTAAGTTCTCTTTTACACCCCTGGAATTATGCGCGACACGTAAATAGCTCCCTGCCTAAGAATTCCGTCCGTGTGATCCATGGGCGCCATGTACGATCTTGCCCGCAGGACCACCGCCAATTCAATCAGCGCTACTTCGAGTTCCTGGACTACCACGACGACCCCACCGGCCCGGTGTTCCTGCGCATCTGCGGCGAGTCCTCCTGCGACGGCCTCCCCAACGACTACCTCGCCGTCATCGCCAAGAAGTTCGGCGCCGCGGTGGTGACGCCGGAGCACCGGTACTACGGCAAGAGCTCCCCGTTCGACAGCCTCACCACCGACAACCTCAGGTTCCTGTCGTCCAAGCAGGCGCTCTTCGACCTCGCCGTCTTCCGCCAGTATTACCAGGTCGGCCAGGTCACGCACGCGCTGACAGAGTTACAGAATACGCATTCTCTGTTCTGAACAGCATCTTGTTTTTTTGACTCTGGGATTCGTAGGAAAAACTGAATTCTCAGTACAACCGGAGCGCGGGGTTCGACAATCCGTGGTTTGTCTTCGGGGTCTCCTACTCCGGGGCTCTCAGCGCCTGGTTCAGGCTCAAGTTCCCTCACCTGACATGCGGAAGCCTCGCGAGCTCCGGGGTGGTTCTTGCTGTGTACAACTTCACTGATTTCGACAAGCAGGTTTGCACACACTGCCATGGAGACACGTCATGATTCTGTGGGATGGATTAGATTAAACCCCTGCTGCTGTACTAGTGTATTGCTGTCTGTTCTAATAATCTATATTGGGCTCAATTCAAGTTTCTGCGTGCTTGCCTTTACGCAGGTCGGAGAGTCGGCTGGCCCTCAGTGCAAAGCCGCCCTTCAGGAAATAACTAGACTTGTCGACGAACAGCTTCGGTTGGATAGCCACTCTGTGAAGGCCTTGTTCGGAGCAGATTCGGTAATCCCTTGTCACCTTGTGGTATTGTCAGTGTGATTTAGTAGGTGCAGTTTTACTTTGGAACATGACAGTTGACTGCAAACTTCATGTGGCCAAATCAACTAGTGTTCAGTAACTTCACAATCTTCACCTCGCTGCCGATTTGTTTCCTGTACATGCAGTTGAAAAATGACGGCGACTTCCTCTTTCTTCTGGCAGATGCAGCAGCCACAACAGTATGAACAGTCAATTTGTAGTGCTGCTCTACTATCGCACTGACATATTTTTTGGGTTTACTGAGAACCTATGATATTTTGCAGTTCCAGTATGGGAATCCTGATGCCTTGTGCTCTCCTCTATCTAATGCGAAGAAAAAGGGGGAAAGTTTGGTGGTGAGTAACTAAATACCTTCGTTTTGTAATCAACTAATCATACATGAGCACCTCTGGTTTGCTTGGTTTCTTAGGCTTCGTGAAAAGCTTTCTAGAAATGAGAGTAAATACTATCTAAGAGCCACTGACCAGCGAGAGGCACATGGCAACTATTAAAGCTGATGTACTCTCATCTGGGTGATGGTGATTCAAACATTTTAAATTTCACACGTAATCGGCATGTGACTATTTCTTATTCTCCATTTAGCGAATTTGTGACTATTCTAGTTTCCTTGCTGATCCATTTTCACTATTCTAGCAACTTTTTGTGGATATGCACATGGATTTATAAAATTCGATGTACTGACTTTGCAGGAAACATATGCTCACTTTGTGAAAGATTACTTCATTAAAAAATTGGGGACTACAGTATCTTCTTATGATCAAGAGTATTTGAAGGAAACAACTCCCGATGATTCTAGTATGTTTAAATGATGGCTCTACTTGTTTTCTTTTGGTGTGGATTAGAAACTGTACTGACATTGAAGACCATCAAGTGAAACACCATGGCATTTCTTGTTTGTTACTGACAGACATGGCTGAAATATTTACTGTTAATTTACCTTTTCCATTATTTTTTTAGGTTCTAGACTTTGGTGGTTCCAAGTTTGCAGTGAAGTTGCCTATTTTCAAGTCGCACCCAAAAATGATAGTGTTCGTTCTGCGCAGCTTAATACAAGGTACTGCGCCATGCTTTTTTCCTCTGTATGTACTGGGGAGGGGAAGATTCTCTACCTGAATTGTCTTTGAAAGGGTCCCAAAAGCCAAAATTGCTTCCTGCTGAGATGGTGAGAAAGAGAAAGGCTAACCTAAGGGCATCTCTCATTGATCCCCAAAACTCAGTGCCCAAAAACTAGCCCCCAAAATTCACTAAAAAACGACCCCCCCCCCCCCCCCCCCCCCCCTCCAAAAAAAAGTCTGGAAAAGCCAGGCAGACCTACACAAGGGATTGAAGTAGTGTCAGCATATTTTTTCAGACTGTAGTTTTTCTTTAATACTCTCTTAATGCACTGCATGGCATATATCCTGGATATGTTTTACAACTATCTGTTGCTTATGTTTCTGAAATCAGGTATATTATAAACTAGTTAGTATTTCTTATGATTGCTTTGCTTTTGTGTTCCTCTAGGTACAATTTGGACCTGTGTAAAAATGTTTATGGAGAAGGAGTTTATCCTGATGTGTTCATGACAAACTTATATTATGGAGGCACAAGTATTGCTGGTTCGTCTTTCACTTTATTTTCCCCATGTTTACTTTACAATGTCCCCTACTCCCTCCGTCCGGAAAAACTTGTCATCAAAATGGACAAAAAGAGGTGTATCTAGAACTGAAATACATCTAGATACATCCCCTTTTATTCATTTTGATGACAAGTATTTTCGGACGGAGGGAGTATTTAGTAAATCAAGTTACTTGCGATAGTTAAGGTATATGTGCTTGTAAAATGACATCGGCAGTCCAGTTGGCACCCTTACCATGCTCTTATTCATGTAGCTGGTGACACAGCCGCATTACTACATCAATTGACCCTTTTGTGTATCTTAATTGTTGCATTTGTGTGCCTACCAAGTAACCATGAGCATACTATGGCTTCTCTGATTTTAATTTTATGGATTGCAACTTCTTTTTTCGAGAAAGTGGCGGTACCAAGCACTTAGGAGTGTAGCGCTGTAATGGATTGCAACTTTTGTGATTTATAAATTATTGATGGTGATGGTCCAATTTGCTTTCTTCCTAATTTTGCATTACACATGTGCAGCTTCTAAAATTGTGTTTACAAATGGCTCTCAAGATCCATGGCGTCATGCCTCCAAACAGAATTCATCGGAAGACAGTGAGCCTTTAAATTTCTAAGTACATTCTGGCTATTTCATGTCTCAATAGCCTTGCTCTTTAGGGCATTTACTATACACCTCTGGAATGATTTCTCGCGCTTTGGTGTGTGTACTAACAGTGGGAATACAACATGTGCAGTGCCATCATACATAATCAAATGTAGCAACTGCGGACATGGCACTGATTTGAGAGGATGTCCCCAGCTTCCTTTCAGGATTGAAGGTGGATTGCAAAACTTGGTTTCCTGCAAAGCTTATTATGAGAATATAGAGTACTCCCGTGATCTAAATGATCTTATATTTCTTTACAGAGGGAGTACAACATAACTCTTCTCAAAATTAGTTGTAGTGCCTTCATTTTCTTGAGAACCAAAAATAGTACTCCCTCCGATCCACAATTAATATGGACCGGAGGGAGTAATTGATGATTATTTTTCCTACAATGTACTCCCTCTGTTTCGAATTACTTGTCGCATGTATGGATGTATCTAGATGTATTTTAGTTCTAGATACATCCATTTCTGCGACGAGTAATTTGGAACGGAGGGAGTAGTAGCTTATCTGAAGCCTTTGACTCATCATCAAATTCAGGGAAAGTTCTGATATATTGCACATTATCTTCGTTAGGTGACTCTTCAAACTGCACGTCCCCAGAAGCTGTGAACACAGTAAGGAAGCAGATCGTCAAGCACATCGACCTGTGGCTATCACAATGCCATGAACCAACAAGGTCAGGCTCTGGGACGCCTAGCCATTCGATGGCAAAACTGTGCAGTGATCATGAGCTGCCCTTCACACCTCTATGGTTGAGGGAGGTCGCTCGCCTTCCAAGTGGCAGCAGCCACCGTTAGCTTTCTGTATCAAAACTGCAGCTCTGCTGCCACGTCCTGTGGGCGGCTACATTTCTGAATTTCCAATGCAGTCCAGTTCTTACGCCATCAGGCTTTGATCCTTGTACTCTCTGCATGCAGGGCGTGGTGAGGTGACGATGACTCGCACCTGTTTAGGAGTAAAAGAAGCAGTGTGTAGAGGAAGGACCGATTGCAAGTTTGCGACATCGTTATGCTGCAGACCGAGTGAACCATATGCGGATTGAGCAGCCAGTCCCCGGCCTGGATGCGATTGCGCGCAGGTTTGTTTGGATTATCACAAACGATAGAAAGTTATGTTTGTACTGCTGCCGACTAGAGCCATCATGGCAACTTTGTCGAGTTCAAATAATCATATACATCGTTCATGAGGCTTTTAAGAATAAAGGTAGGGGGTTCTTCAAACCAAGGCTATTTCCTTTGTTGTTAGTACATGTTACTCCTATTTCTTAACGGCTATTAGTAAAAAGAAAAATAGATTTCTGCAGAAATCCAATTCGGCTCTTGGGAGCATATGCTCCTGCCCGTAAAATATGCTTTTCACAGATGTCAAAAAAATTATATGTGTTCATTGTCACACCCAAATGCAACCTGCAATTTTTTAGTGCAAAAAGTTTTTTTGACGTGCTTGAAAAGAAAAAAAAATGAACGCTAAATGTTACACTATTTTTTTATTTATTTTTCACTGACAAAGCACTATTATCCTGTTTTGCATGAAAATTGGCAAGCAGGTTTGTTAGACTAACATGAATATCTACACACAAAAAGCAGAATTTTTAAATTTATTTACTATTTATTTTGAATTTATTGTTCATCCAAAAGCATATGCTCCCTGGAGTTAAAACGGCCCTCATATATAAACGGCTATTAGTAGTAGTACTCAGCGCTCACTGGCACGGCTTGTGGGGAGGTCCTATCTGCCGCTCTTTGCGGCAGAATGCCGACGGGACGCACAGAGTGTCTCCTGACTGGGCCGGCCCATATCGCTAGCGACCAGAACTGAACGAAAAAAATGCAGCGCTGAGATTTCAACAAGTGACTACATACGTAGCAAAATGAGTGAATCTACACTCTAAAATATGTCTACATACATTCATATATTGTAGTCTATTTGAAATGCCTAAAAAATACGTAGCAAAATGAGTGAATCTACACTCTAAAATATGTCTACATACATCTGTATATTGTAGTCTATTTGAAATGCCTAAAAACTTATATTTAGGAACAGAGGGAGCTACCTGTTTTCTAATGCAGCACAACATATTAAGAACAAAACCGAGCGCATATCCGAACGTTTCTAATATTTGTACGCGAAACATTTTTTTTGCGAGGGTAAAAGGAGTTTTATTGCAAATTCATAGAGTTACAGTTGAGAGGCCATACATCCTCAATACAAGGAGGAATTGAGCCTAGCCACACAGCGGTAGCTCAATCCGTACGGCTATAGTTTGCCAAACGACCGGCCACTCTATTTTGAACACGACTAAGTTTCTGAGGAATAAACTCCCTAATACCAGATAAGTACTTGATCTCCATCATTAAGTGGCCATAAGCTGAACGTTGGAGAGCCTCCGTAGCCAGGCAAGTCAACGCTTCAGATGTAACGCCCTCGATGCGGCTATAGCTCTCACGTGTCGAGGCACGATTTAGAGGCATAACCGCATTGAAAGCAATGTCGCAAGTTAGGCAATCTTCACAACATCCCATGTAATATAGATAATAAAAGGGAAGATACATAGTTGGCTTACACTCACCACGTCAATCAAAGTACATAATTAACATTACATCATCCAAACACTCATGGCCCGACTACGTCGCCAAAATAAAAGAACAACCCAACATGCGACACGGTCCCGATCACCCCCAACTGGGCACCACTACTGATCATCAGGGAAAGACACGTAGTATCGTTGAGAGTCCTCGTCGAACTCCCACTTGAGCTCAAGCGCGTCACCTGGAGCGGAATCATCAGGCCCTGCATCTGGTTTGGAAGTAATCTGTGAGCCACAGGGACTCAACAATCTCGCACCCTCGCGATCAAGACTATTTAAGCTCAATAGGTAAGGCAAGGTAAATATGTGGAGCTGCAGCAAGCGACTAGCATATATGGTGGCCATCCTGTTCGCAAAAGAGAGCGAGAAGAGGAGGCAAAGCGCGAACGAGTAACTAGAGGGCAATCCTGCGGCAAACATTACTCCAACACCGCGTCCACTTCCCGGACTCCGCCGAGAAGAGGCCATCACGGTAACTCACACAGTTGATTCATTTTAAATAAGTTAAGGTTCAAGTTGTCTACAACCGGACATTAACAAATTCCCATCTGCCCATAACCGCGGGCATGGCTTTCGAAAGTTCAAATCCCTGCAGGGGAGTCCCAACTTAGCCCATGACAAGCTCTCACGGTCAACTAAGGAATAGACCTCCTCCCGAGACGTTCCGATCAGACTCGGTATCCCGGTTCTTCAAGACACTTCGACAGGTTAAAACAAATCCAGCAACACCGCCCGAATGTGCCGACAAATCCCGATAGGAGCTGCACATATCTCGTTCTCAGGGCACACTCAGATTGTCCAAACTTCCGGTAGGCCAGCCCAGAGTTGCCCCTGGTGGCCACCGGCGGCTGACGAGGTGGACCAACACTCAGAGGAGCACTGGCCCGGTGGGGTTTAAAATAAGATGACCCTCGGGCTCCGGAAACCCAAGGGAAAAAGGGGCTAGGTGGCAAATGGTAAAACCAAGGTTGGGCATTGCCGGAAAAGGTTTAATCAAGGCGAACTATCAAGGGGTTCCCATTATCACCCAACCGCGTAACGAACGCAAAATCCGGGAACATAACACCGATATGACGGAAACTAGGGCGGCAAGAGTGGAACAAAACACTAGGCGAGAGGCCGAGCCTTCCATCCTTTACCAAGTATATAGATGCATTAAGATAACATGGCAATATAATGATATCCCAACAAGTAAATAATGTTCCAACAAGGAACGGTCTCCAATCTTCACCTGCAACTAGCAACGCTATAAGAGGGACTGAGCAAAGCGGTAACATAGCCAATCAATGGTTTGCTAGGACATGGTGGGTTAGAGGTTTGACATGGCAATTTGGGAGGCTTGAATTCAAGTGGTAGGCATCGTAGCATGGCATAGCAAAAGAGCGAGCATCTAGCATAGCAAAGATAGTAGTGATTTCGAGGGTATGATCATCTTGCCTGCAAAGTTGCCAGAGTTGACTGGATCCTCGAAAGCAAACTCAACGGGATCCTCGTTAGCGAACTCGTCTCCCAGCTCTACCCAAACAAGACAAACAAGCAAACGGAGCACACTCAACCACGTGCAAACTCAAACAACATGATGCAAAGATGGTATGCTATGCGGGATGCGATATGTGATGCATATGCAAGATTTAACAAGGAATGAATGAACCCGGCCTCAACTTGGAAATCCAAGTGTGCCACTGGAAAGATGAGATGGAATCGCTTGAAAACGATATAAAGATCACTGGAATCGGAGTTACGGTTTGGAAATGGCAAGCAATTCAAATATGGTCACGTTCTGCGATTTACAGCAAGTAGCCATCTAAATGCAACAAGATGAACATGCTACAACACCCAAACATGGCATCGAAATACATGGCAGGGATCCATTCATGCAGCTTAACAAGAGTCTAGCACTGAGCTACGGCCAATTCATCCATTAACAGGTTCAAACAAGTATGGCAAAAATGCATTTGGCAAACAAATCTCAGACTTAGTGAAATTAACACTTGTCTGGAATTTCAGATCAGATAGCACACTTCGGAGCAACAAAACTACATGCTACAGGACCTGAACATGGCAAAGTAAAGCATGTCATGGAGCTACTCAAAGAGCTTAACAAAAGTCCCTTAGTGACCTTGAGCCAAAAGGGATCATAAAATACATTTGCAAGCATGTGAACATGACAAAAACATAATCAGATCACAGACTTAGTGAAAACTGGAGCATGCTGAAACAGATATCAAGTAGGCATGTTTACGAGCTCGATGCACTCACTACAGAGCAAGTCATGACAATCTAAGCATGCACCCATCAAGAATACACAAAATAGAAGCTAGACATGGCAAGAACAATAACATAGCATGCACGGATCAACTACAACATCATCGGCAAAATCGCTAACAAGTAGACGATCTGCCTAGATTCACAAAATGACAAAAGTAGAGCTCGATTAACTCAAGCTAGGATGCTCCATAATTACAAACAAAGACATGGATGGATAGAGCACTACAAGATTAACAAAACATCCTTACTGATCATCCTCAAAAGAGGCACGGATCACTAGGAAACAACATGAACATATGGCCATATGAGATAAGCAGGTCAAGGACTTAGTGGAAATGCTAAGTCCCTGAAATCAGCATTACCAAGTGCCTCACTTTGCAAGCTTGTGCTAGTCACCACACACATCACAAAAATACATGGGTTGCACCTCTGGAAAGATGGCAAAACCCTTAACAAAACATATGTAGAGCTCATGGGCATATCATGCACACATTAATCATTGCAAAAATGACAAATATCTAAATGGAGCAGCAGATCTGACAAATATCTCAAGTAGCATTCTTCCAACAGAATTTCGGGCATCAAAATGAACTCAAATGAAAATGATGCAATGGAATGAAATGATGTGCTCTCTGAGACGAACATTTTGATATGCTATATGCCAAAAACGGAGCTACGGATGCGGAGGTATAGCATGATGAAAAACGCCAATTATTAGGGTTTGGGACGAAAAAGTCAACCCCGATTCTCAGATCTGGATCTGGCGCGTTCTACGAGGTTCGTCGGCCGGAGCTTCGAGGTCGCCGGAGGGTCGCCGGACTTGCCGTTCCGAGGAGGAGGAGGGAGAGGGAGCCGGATCCGGGCACGAGGGCGGCGGAGGAGGTGACGGCTGTCGTCGGGCGCGGCCACGACGCGGCTTGGCGGCGACGGACGGCGGGGGAGAGGCGGAGGTCGGCGATGGCGCGCGGCGGCGGCCGCCGACCGGGCGTCGTGGAGGAAGAGGACGGCAGCGGCTTGGGCTCCCGGGCGGCGTGGAGCTTCGAGCCCGCGGGGGCCCTACGCGGGCCGAGCGGGCCGGCGCGCGGGTGGAGGCGCGGCGAAGTGGGCGCTGCGACCGGGCGAATAGGGAGGCGCCACGTGGCGCAGACAGGCGGAGTGGACGTGTCCGGCCGGACGGAAAAGTGTCCGCCGGCGCGTGGAGACGAAGGAGACTAGGGTTTCGGGGGAAGGAGAAGGAGAATTTCGGAGGGGGTCTTTATATAGGCATAGGAGGAGTTAGGAGAGTCCAAATGAGGTGCGGTTTGCGGCCACGCGATCGTGATCGAACGCTCTAGATGATGGAGGGGGTTTTGGTGGGTTTTGGGCCAACTTGGAGGGGTGTTGGGCTGCAACACACACGAGGCCTTCTCGGTCCCTCGGTTAACCGTTGGAGCATCGAACGAAGTCCAAATGGTACGAAACTTGACAGGCGGTCTACCGATAGTAAACCAAGGCCGCTTGCCAAGTCTCGGTCCAATCCGGAAATGTTTAATCCCCCCACACAAAAGAAAGGTAGAATTGACCACCGGATTAGAACGGAGCGCCGGAATGCAAAACGGACAATGGGGAAAATGCTCGAATGCATGAGATGAACACGTATGCAAATGCAATGCACATGATGACATGATATGAGATGCATGACAACGGCAACAACACACGGAGACAAAAACCCGAACCCGAGAAAATAAAATAACTTAAGGCCGGAAACGGCAAGAGTTGGAGTACATATTGGGTAAATCACATCCGGGGTGTTACATCAGAAGAGTCCGATTGAAGAATCACCGGAGCAGCGGAATGCTCAATAGCCAGCACCATACCTTGCATCATCGCATGTAGTTCCGCCTCCAGAGAATCATTGAAGTGAAACACATATCTGTACGCTGCAAAAAGAATGGCCCCCTCATGGTTTCTTAGGGCCATTCCAACTGCCGCAGAGCCGTCCTCGGGGTGGAAGGAGCCATCGACGGACAGGGCCACTGACCCCAACGGTGGAACCGGCCATGGCATGACAGTTGCACCAGCTTTTTGGCGCGGTACCCCAGGGGCTGTCGAGGACATCTTGCCTTTGACAATCTCCTCCACTGTAAACTTGCCCGCCAGGTTGATAGACTTGTAGTAGCTATCCAAGAACTCGACCGAGGCCATCACCGGGGGGGGGGGGGCTTCCTTGCCATGATATGGGTCATTACGGATGTGCCATATCCTCCAAATCAACAAGATTACCATATCAGCAACTATCTCCGATCATAAACTGAGAAGGGACATGAGCCATCCTTCCCGTTATCGATAAGCGCGACATCATCCGATAGAGGCCATCTTCGACGCATGTTAATCCACAATATTCTTGCATGTGTGCATGCAACCAGCGCATGAAATGTAGACTCCTCTACCCCACAGATAGGGCATGAAGAACGAGTCGCCAAGTGCCTTTGATTTTTGCACTGTTAGGTTGCTAACGAGCCCGTTGCCACTCTCCAAGCATTAATTTTCATCCTCTGGGGCACATTAGTCGCCCAAATACGATTCCATACTGCACGATCACCGTCCGGGTTTGTACTAGATGATCCATTAGCAAAAGCGACGTTGTGATCGCATGTGGCCAGCTTATACGCGCTCCGTACCATGAAGATTCCAGACTTCTCCGGGAACGAGGATACAAAATCATCGTGGTTGCATGGAGAAGTCCTGATTTTTAGTATGTAATCCACGTCCATGGGCCAGAAGAACTCCCGTAGGCGATCAACACGCCAAGCACCGTTATCATCAATGAAATCCGTCACCCGGTTTAGCCGACAGTTTCCCTTGGGAGTGATAGGGCGAAACGTCGACGGCCGGGGAATCCAGGGGTCCCTCCACGTGTGTATATCAGCTCCATTGCCAACCCTCCAAATAACACCTTTCTTTAGTAGTTCAAGACCATGTAAGATACCCTTCCAAACTGAAGAACCATTGTCTGAGAACGACGTAACAAGCAGCTGTCTCGAAGGATAGTATCTTGCCTTAATAAGCCTTGCACACAGGCTATCCGGTGTGTCTATAAGTCGCCAAGCTTGTTTGGCCAACAAAGCTTGATTAAATGCCCTCATATCCTTAAACCCCATGCCTCCCATAGGTTTAGGTAGCCTCAACTTGTCCCAACTCATCCATGCCATCTTCTTCTTCTCATT
This sequence comes from Triticum urartu, assembly GCF_003073215.2. NCBI lineage: Eukaryota > Viridiplantae > Streptophyta > Magnoliopsida > Poales > Poaceae > Triticum > Triticum urartu. The sequence goes on along the minus strand of NC_053022.1, from coordinate 317,637,496 downwards.
CTCGACTCCCCACCAATATTGGCGGATCATACGAGTCAGCTCATCATAGACCGAAGCAGGGAGCTTGAAGACACTCATAACATAAGTGGGTAGGGCTTGTGTGACAACCTTGATCAAAATCTCCTTATTTCCAGAGGACACATATTGCTCACTCCAGTCAATAAGTTTCTTGCGCAAGCGATCCTGGATGGTTTCAAAATTTCCTTTATGTATTCTTCCTTCCGGAACCGGGAGACCCAAATACTTAGGTTCAAAAACTTCTTGTGTAATCTCCAGAACAGACTTAACCTCATGCACCACACTTGGCAAGCAGTTTCCTGAAAAGAGGATGGAGCACTTCGACGGGTTGATTAATTGTCCAGTCACCGCCGAATACGTGTTCAACACACTCTTAACCAAACTAGTTTGCCGTTCCGAAGCGTGAAAGAACAGCAGTGAATCGTCCGCAAACAAAAGATGTGAAATAACCGGAGCACTCCTGCATATCTTGACCCCTTGCAGGCCATCTTCTCTCATTGCTTTATTCAATAGAACAGAAAGAGCATCAGCCACAAAGAGGAAGAGGAAGGGGGATAATGGATCACCTTGGCGGAGCCCTCTTTAGGTGGAGAAGGACTCCAACAACTTCCCATTGAATTTCACAGAATACTTCACAGAAGTCACACATGCCATAACACGCGATATCCATTCATCAGAGAATCCCCACTTGGAAAGAGCCTTCTCCAAGAAGTTCCAATCAACATGATCATAAGCCTTTGACAAATCCATCTTGTAAGCACAAAACGATGGGGAATTTGCTTTGACGTTTTGGATGTGATGAATACACTCAAATGCAATGATGGAGTTATCAGAAATAGCCTCCCGGGGATAAAGGCACTCTGATTTTCAGAGATAAGCTCAGTTAAGAGAGGCCGAAGCCTATTGACCATGCACTTTGAAATGATCTTATAGACCACATTGCATAGGCTAATGGGTCTGAAATCCTTAAGCTCTCGTGGATGTTGCACTTTGGGAATTAGCACAATGGTCGTATCATTAACTCCACTCGGCATGACACCATTGGTAAAAAAACTCCTGCACCGCTGCCACTATCTCATCCTTGAGAACAACCCAATTGCTTTGATAAAACCTTGCTGGAAACCCATCACATCCTGGTGCCTTCAAGGGTCCAATCTGAAATAGCGCATTGGATATCTCCTCCTCCGTATAAACTTTACACAAGGCCTCATTCATCTCCGCCGAGACTTTAGGGGTTATAGTATCCAGTACGACGCTCTGATCCAAGGTCAGGTCTTGAAGGAAATATGCCCTAGAGGCAATAATAAAGTTATTATTTATTTCCTTATATCATGATAAATGTTTATTATTCATGCTAGAATTGTATTAACCGGAAACATAATACATGTGTGAATACATAGACAAACATAGTGTCACTAGTATGCCTCTACTTGACTAGCTCGTTAATCAAAGATGGTTATGTTTCCTAACCATGGACAAAGAGTTGTTATTTGATTAACGGGATCACATCATTAGGTGAATGATCCGATTGACATGACCCATTCCATTAGCTTAGCACCCGATCGTTTAGTATGTTGCTATTGCTTTCTTCATGACTTATACATGTTCCTATGACTATGAGATTATGCAACTCCCGTTTGCCGGGAACACTTTGTGTGCTACCAAACGTCACAACGTAACTGGGTGATTATAAAGGTGCTCTACAGGTGTCTCCAAAGGTACATGTTGGATTGGCGTATTTCGAGATTAGGATTTGTCACTCCGATTGTCGGAGAGGTATCTCTGGGCCCTCTCGGTAATGCACATCACATAAGCCTTGCAAGCATTGCAACTAATGAGTTAGTTGTGAGATGATGTATTACGGAACGAGTAAAGAGACTTGCTGGTAACGAGATTGAACTAGGTATTGAGATACCGACGATCGAATCTCGGGCAAGTAACATACCGATGACAAAGGGAACAACGTATGTTGTTATGCGGTCTGATCGATAAAGATCTTCGTAGAATATGTAGGAACCAATATGAGCATCCAGGTCCGCACGCTTAACGTTACGATGACAGTTTCATTATGAGTTTATGTATTTTGATGTACCGAAGGTTGTTCGGAGTCCCGGATGTGATCATGGACATGACGAGGAGTCTCGAAATGGTCGAGACATAAAGATTGATATATTGGAAGCCTATATTTGGATATCGGAATCGTTCCGGGTGAAATCGGGATTTTACCGGAGTACCGGGGGGGTTACTGGAACCCCCCCAGGGGTTATTGGGCCTACATGGGCCCTAAGGGAGAAGAGGAAAGGAGGCAAGAGGTGGCCGCGCGCCCCTCTCCTCCCTAGTCCGAATAGGACAAGGAGAAGGGGGCGGCGTCCCCCCTTTCCTTTCCCTCTTCCTCCTCTTTCCCACTTCTCCTTCTCCAACTAGGAAAGAAGGGAGTCCTACTCCCGGTGGGAGTATGAATCCCCCTTGGCGCGCCCTCCTTGGCCGGCCGCCCCTCCCCTTGGCTCCTTTATATACGGGGGCAGGGGGGCACCCTAGAACACACAAGTTGATCTTCGTGATCATTCCTTAGCCGTGTGCGGTGCCCCCCTCCACCATATTCCACCTCGGTCATATTGTAGCGGTGCTTAGGCGAAGCCCTGCGACGGTTGAACATCAAGATCGTCACCACGCCATCGTGCTGACGGAACTCCTCCCCGAAGCTTTGCTGGATCGGAGCCCGGGGAGCGTCATCGAGCTGAACGTGTGCCAAGAACTTGGAGGTGCCGGAGTAACGGTGCTTGGACCGGTTGGACCGGGAAGACGTATGACTACTTCCTCTACGTTGCGTCAACGCTTCCGCTTCGGTCTACGAGGGTACGTAGACAACACTCTTCCCTCTCGTTGCTATGCATCACCATGATCTTGCGTGTGCGTAGGAATTTTTTTGAAATTACTACGTTCCCCAACAGTGGCATCCGAGCCTAGGTTTTATGGTTTGATGTTATATGCACGAGTAGAACACAAGTGAGTTGTGGGCGATATAAGTCATACTGCTTACCAGCATGTCATACTTTGGTTCGGCGGTATTGTTGGATGAAGCGGCCCGGGCCGACATTACGCGTACGCTTACGCGAGACTGGTTCTACCGCCGTGCTTTGCACACAGGTGGCTGGCGGGTGTCAGTTTCTCCAACTTTAGTTGAACCGAGTGTGGCTATGCCCGGTCCTTGCGAAGGTTAAAACAACACCAACTTGACAAACTATCGTTGTGGTTTTGATGCGTAGGTAAGATTGGTTCTTGCTTAAGCCCGTAGCAGCCACGTAAAACTTGCAACAAACAAAGTAGAGGACGTCTAACTTGTTTTTGCAGGGCATGTTGTGATGTGATATGGTCAAGGCATGATGCTAAATTTTATTGTATGAGATGATCATGTTTTGTAACCAAGTTATCGGCAACTAGCAGGAGCCATATGGTTGTCGCTTTATTGTATGCAATGCAATCGCCCTGTAATGCTTTACTTTATCACTAAGCGGTAGCGATAGTCGTAGAAGCATAAGATTGGCGAGATGACAACGATGCTACGATGGAGATCAAGGTGTCGCGCCGGTGACGATGGTGATCATGACGGTGCTTCGAAGATGGAGATCACAAGCACAAGATGATGATGGCCATATCATATCACTTATATTGATTGCATGTGATGTTTATCTTTTATGCATCTTATCTTGCTTTGATTGACGGTAGCATTATAAATGATCTCTCACAAAATATCAAGATAAAAAGTGTTCTCCTTGAGTATGCACCGTTGCCAAAGTTCGTCGTGCCCAGACACCACGTGATGATCGGGTGTGATAAGCTCTACGTCCATCTACAACGGGTGCAAGCCAGTTTTGCACACACAGAATACTCAGGTTAAACTTGACGAGCCTAGCATATGCAGATATGGCCTCGGAACACTGAGACCGAAAGGTCGAGCATGAATCATATAGTAGATATGATCAACATAGCGATGTTCACCATTGAAAACTACTCCATTTCACGTGATGATCGGACATGGTTTAGTTGATTTGGATCACATGATCACTTAGAGGATTAGAGGGATGTCTATCTAACTGGGAGTTCTTAAGTAATATGATTAATTGAACTTAAATTTATCATGAACTTAGTCCTGGTAGTATTTTGCAAATTATGTTGTAGATCAATAGCTCGCGTTGTTGCTTCCCTGTGTTTATTTTGATATGCTCCTAGAGAAAATTATGTTGAAAGATGTTAGTAGCAATGATGCGGATTGGATCCGTGATCTGAGGTTTATCCTCATTGCTGCATAGAAGAATTATGTCCTTGATGCACCGCTAGGTGACAGACCTATTGCAGGAGCAGATGCAGACGTTATGAACGTTTGGCTAGCTCAATATGATGACTACTTGATAGTTTAGTGCACCATGCTTAACAGCTTAGAATCGGGACTTCAAAGACGTTTTGAACGTCATGGACCATATGATATGTTCCAGGAGTTGAAGTTAATATTTCAAGCAAATACCCGAGTTGAGAGATATGAAGTCTCCAACAAGTTCTATAGCTAAAAGATGGAGGAGAATCGCTCAACTAGTGAGCATGTGCTCAGATTGTCTGGGTACTACAATCACTTGAATCAAGTGGGAGTTAATCTTCCAGATAAAATAGTGATTGAAAGAATTCTCTAGTCACCATCACCAAGTTAGTAGAACTTCGTGATGAACTATGATATGCAAGGGATAACGGAAACGATTCCCAAGCTTTTCGTAATGCTGAAATCGACGAGGGTAGAAATCAAGAAAAACATCAAGTGTTGATGGTTGACAAGACCACTAGTTTCAAGAAAAGGGCAAAGGGAAGAAAGGGACTTCAAGAAGAACGGCAAGCGAGTTGCTGCTCAACTGAAGAAGCCCAAGTCTGGACCTAAGCCTGAGACTAAGTGCTTCTACTGCAAAGGAATTGGTCACTGGAAGCGGAACTACCCCAAGTATTTGGCGGATAAGAAGGATGACAAAGTGAACAAAGGTATATTTGATTATTAATGTGTATTTTACTAGTGTTCATAGAAACCCCTTGGTATTTGATATTGGTTCAGTTGCTAAGAGTAGTAACTCAAAACGGGAGTTGCAGAATGAACAGAAACTAGTTAAGGGTGAAGTGAAGATGTGTGTTGGAAGTAGTTCCAAGATTGATATGATCATCATCGCACACTCCCTATACTTTCGGGATTAGTGTTGAACCTAAATAAGTGTTATTTGGTGTTTGCGTTGAGCATGAATATGATTTGATCATGTTTATTGTAATACGGTTATTCATTTAAGTTAGAGAATAATTGTTGTTCTGTTTACATGAATAAAACCTTATATGGTTACACACCCAATGAAAATGGTTCATTGGATCTCGATCGTAGTAATACACATATTCATAATATTGAAGACAAAAGATGCAAAGTTAATAATGATAGTGCAACTTATTTGTGGCACTGTCGTTTAGGTCATATTGGTGTAAAGCGCATGAAGAAACTCCATGCTGATGGGATTTTGGAATCACTTGATTATGAATCACCTGATGCTTGCGAACCATGCCTTACGGGCAAGATGACTAAGACTCCGTTCTCGGGAACAATGGAGCGAGCAACAGATTTGTTGGGAATCATACATACTGATGTATGTGGTCCGATGAATATTAAAGCTCGCGACAAGTATCATTATTTTCTGACCTTCACAGATGATTTAAGCAGATATGAGTATATCTACTTGATGAAACATAAGTCTGAAAAGTTCAAAGAATTTCAGAGTGAAGTGGAGAATCATTGTAACAAAATAAAAGTTTCTACGATATGATCGCAGAAGTAAAATATTTGAGTTATGAGTTTGGCCTTCAGTTAAAACAATGTGAAATAGTTTCACTACTCACGCCACCTGGAACACCACAGTGTAATGGTGTGTTCGAACGTCGTAACCTTGCTTTATTAGATATGGTGCGATCTATGACGTCTCTTACTGATTTACCGCTATTGTTTTTGGGGTTATGCATTAGAGACAGCTACATTCACGTTAAATAGGGCACCATCTAAATCCGTTGAGACGACACCGTATGAACTATGGTTTGGCAAGAAACCTAAGTTGTCATTTCTTAAAAGTTTGAGCTTGCAATGCTTATGTGAAAAAGTTTCAACTTGATAAGCTCAAACCCAAATCGGAGAAGTGCGTCTTCATAGGATACCCAAAAAGAAAAATGTTGGGTACACCTTCTATCACAGATCCGAAGGCAAGCTATTCGTTGCTGGGAATGGATCCTTTCTAGAGAAGGAGTTTCTCTTGAAAGAAGTGAGTGGGAGGAAAGTAGAAAACTTGATAAGGTAATTGTACCTTCTCCCTTATTGGAAAGTAGTTCATCACAGAAATCTGTTCTTGTGACTACTACACCAATTAGTGAGGAAGCTAATGATGATGATCATGTAACTTCAGATCAAGTTACTACCGAATCTCGTTGGTAAACCAGAGTGAGATCCGCACCAGAGTGGTACGGTAATCCTGTTCTGGAAGTCATGTTACTAGACCATGACGAACTTGCGAACTATGAGGAAGCGATGATGAGCCCAGATTCCACGAAATGGTTTGAGGCCATGAAATCTGAGATATGATCCACGTATGAGAATAAAGTATGGACTTTGATGGATTTGCCCGATGATCGGCAAGCCATAGAAAATAAATGGATCTTCAAGAGGAAGACGGACGCTCATAGTAGTGTTACTATCTACAAAGCTAGACTTGTCGAAAAAGGTTTTTGACAAAGTTCAAGGTGTTGACTACGATGAAATTTTCTCACTCGTAGCGATGCTTAAGTCTGTCCAAATCATGTTAGCAATTGCCGCATTTTTATGAAATCTGGCAAATGGATAAACAAAACTACATTCCTTAATGGATTTAAAGAAGAGTTGTATATGATGCAACCAGAAGGTTTTGTCAATCCTAAAGGTGCTAACAAAATATGCAAGCTCCAGCGATCCATCTATGGACTGGTGCAAGCATCTCGGAGTTGGAATATACGCTTTGATAAGTTGATCAAAGCATATAGTTTTATACAGACTTGCGGTGAAGCCTGTATTTACAAGAAAGTGAGTGGGAGCACTACAACATTTCTGATAAGTATATGTGTATGACATATTGTTGATCGGAAATAATGTAGAATTATTCTGCAAAGCATAAAGGAGTGTTTGAAAGGATTTTTTCAAAGAAAACCTCGTTGAAGCTGCTTACATATTGAGCATCAAGATCTATAGAGATAGATCAAGACGCTTGATAAGTTTTTTTTAATGAGTACATACCTTGACAAGATTTTGAAGTAGTTCAAAATGGAACAGTCAAAGAAAGAATTCTTGCCTGTGTTACAAGGTGTGAAATTGAGTAAGACTCAAAGCCCGACCACGGCAGAAAATAGAATGAGAATGAAAGTCATTCCCTATGCCTTGGCCATAGGTTCTATAAAGTATGCCATGCTGTGTACCAGACCTATTGTATACCCTACACTAATTTTGGCAAGGGAGTACAATAGTGATCTAGGAGTAGATCACTGGACAGTGGTCAAAATTATCCTTAGTGGAATAAGGATATGTTTCTCGATTATGGAGGTGACAAAAGGTTCATCGTAAAAGGGTTACGTCGATACAAGTTTTGGCACTGATCCGGATGACTCTTAGTCTTCATCTGGATACATATTGAAAGTGGGAGCAATTAGCTAAAGTAGCTCCGCGCAAAGCATTGTAGACATAGAAAATTGCAAAATACTTACAGATCTGAATATGGCAGACCCGTTGACTAAACTTCTCTCACAGGCAAAACATGATCACACCTTAGTACTCTTTGGGTGTTAATCACATAACAATATGAACTAGATTACTGACTCTAGTAAACCCTTTGGGTGTTGGTCACATATCGATGTGAACTATGGGTGTTAGAATCATTACTGTGTAATCTAGATTATTGACTCTAGTGCAAGTGGGAGACTGAAGGAAATATGCCCTAGAGGCAATAATGAAGTTATTATTTATTTCCTTATATCATGATAAATGTTTATTATTCATGCTAGAATTGTATTAACCGGAAACATAATACATGTGTGAATACATAGACAAACAGAGTGTCACTAGTATGCCTCTACTTGACTAGCTTGTTAATCAAAGATGGTTATGTTTCCTAACCATGGACAAAGAGTTGTTATTTGATTAACGGGATCACATCATTAGGTGAATGATATGATTGACATGACCCATTCCATTAGCTTAGCACCCGATCGTTTAGTATGTTGCCATTGCTTTCTTCATGACTTATACATGTTCCTATGACTATGAGATTATGCAACTCCCGTTTGCCGGAGGAACACTTTGTGTGCTACCAAACGTCACAACGTAACTGGGTGATTATAAAGGTGCTCTACAGGTGTCTCCAAAGGTACATGTTGGGTTGGCGTATTTCGAAATTAGGATTTGTCACTCCGATTGTCGGAGAGGTATCTCTGGGCCCTCTCGGTAATGCACATCACATAAGCCTTGCAAGCATTGCAACTAATGAGTTAGTTGTGAGATGATGTATTACGGAACGAGTAAAGAGACTTGCTGGTAACGAGATTGAACTAGGTATTGAGATACCGACGATCGAATCTCGGGCAAGTAACATACCGATGACAAAGGGAACAACGTATGTTGTTATGCGGTCTGACCGATAAAGATCTTCGTAGAATATGTAGGAACCAATATGAGCATCCAGGTTCCGCTATTGGTTATTGACCAGAGACGTGTCTCGGTCATGTCTACATTGTTCTCGAACCGTAGGGTCCGCACGCTTAATGTTACGATGACAGTTTCATTATGAGTTTATGTATTTTGATGTACCGAAGGTTGTTCGGAGTCCCGGATGTGATCATGGACATGACGAGGAGTCTCGAAATGGTCGAGACATAAAGATCGATATATTGGAAGCCTATATTTGGATATCGGAATCGTTCCGGGTGAAATCGGGATTTTACCGGAGTACCGAGGGGGTTACCGGAACCCCCGGGGGGTTATTGGGCCTACATGGGCCCTAAGGGAGAAGAGGAAAGGATGCAAGAGGTGGCCGCGTGCCCCTCCCCTCCCTAGTCCAAATAGGACAAGGAGAAGGGGGCGGCGCCCCCCTTTCCTTTCCCTCTTCCTCCTCTTTCCCACTTCTCCTTCTCCAACTAGGAAAGAAGGGAGTCCTACTCCCGGTGGGAGTAGGACTCCCCCTTGGCGCGCCCTCCTTGGCCGGCCGCCCCCTCCCCTTGGCTCCTTTATATACGGGGGCAGGGGGCACCCTAGAACACACAAGTTGATCTTCATGATCGTTCCTTAGCCGTGTGCGGTGCCCCCCTCCACCATATTCCACCTCGGTCATATTGTAGCGGTGCTTAGGCGAATCCCTGCGACGGTTGAACATCAAGATCGTCACCAAGCCGTCGTGCTGACGGAACTCCTCCCCGAAGCTTTGCTGGATCGGAGCCCGGGGAGCGTCATCGAGTTGAACGTGTGCCAAGAACTCGGAGGTGCCGGAGTAACGGTGCTTGGATCGGTTGGACCGGGAAGACATACGACTACTTCCTCTACGTTGCGTCAACGCTTCCGCTTCGGTCTACGAGGGTACGTAGACAACACTCTCCCCTCTCGTTGCTATGCATCACCATGATCTTGCGTGTGCGTAGGAATTTTTTTGAAATTACTACGTTCCTCAACAGGTCTTTTGTAAAGACCTCCTTGAAGTATGAGATGGCCATCCGTTCCATCTCCGACGGCGCCACACACCAAGAACCATCGTCTTTCATAAGTCTCTGTATGAGGTTTCGCCTCACCCGCCAAACTGCTCGACGGTGTAGATACTTAGTATTACGTCCCCCCTCCTTCAACCAAGTGATACGAGATCGTTGAAGCCAGAGCATCTCTTCTCGATATAGAAGCTCATCCAGTTCATTCATCTTAGTTTGAATCTGATCTTGGTCCGCACCTGACAGCTGCAGGTCTGACAGCTGACCCCACAGCCTTTCAATCTCTTTCAACACATTCCCAAACGTAGCTTTGCTCCATTGCTTCAAATCTTTCATGACCTCTTTTAAAGAGGTGGCCACTGATCCCAAATTACCAACTGGGCGATGCTTTGCCCAGGCCTCAGAGATGATCGAGTGGAGTTTAACATCTCGCTCCCACATGATCTCATACCGTGACGTGGGTGGCCTACGACTCTGCTCTTGCACCCCCTCTAGGTTAACCAAGAGTGGGCTATGATCCGAGCATGAGGTGGCCAAGTGCACAACTCGAGCCACAGGAAAGAGATCTCTCAGCGCCTCGTCCGCACACGCCCTGTCTAGTCGCACCTGAACATTGCGGTTCCCATCTTGGCCATTATTGTATGTGTACGGAAGGCCCGAAAACCCTAGGTCCTGTAGCTCACACGTTACCAAGCAATCCCTAAACACTTCCATTTGAGACTCCGATCTAGTCGTCCTTGAAAGGTGCTCGTGCTGCCATAAGGCTTCGTTGAAGTTGCCACACACCATCCAAGGTTCATGTGAGATAGCCCTCAGACGACATAGGTGATCCCACATGCGCTGACGATTTTCCACACGCGGTTAGCCGTAAACAAAGGTTCCTCTCCAAGTAGTACCGGAACCCGCATCAAGAACACGAACATCAATGAATCTATTACACGATTCGAGCACTTTAACTGAAAGCGTCTCCTCCCAGAACAGAGCGAGACCGCCACTACGTCCATCACTACTGACACCATGAAAGCCTTTTAGGCACAATCTCCACTTCAATTTCTCCACCTTAGTTGCCTCTTGCTTAGTCTCACAAAGAAAGACTAGTTTGGGGTTGTTGGCTTTTGAGAGGGCCAAAACCTCACGAACTGTCCCGCGGTTCCCCCCCGGCAGTTCCATGACAGGATATTCATTGCGTCCGGCGGTCCTCCTCGAGGGAGGCCGCCGATCTCTCATTGTTGTACGCAAAACGTTATGTTTGAGAAAAAAACTGAAGGTCGTATGAAATGGCTAAAGCTTTTAGAAATTGTGAATAGAAATTGAAATAACTCAATAATTCGAAAAACGCAAACAATTTTTGGAAACGGGAACATTTTTTGTAAAATCTCCCAAAAATAGAAAACCTGAAAGTTTTTTTGGAAACCTGAACATTTTTGAAATTCGAAACAGTTTCTGGATACTCGAACATTTTTTAACCAACAAAATTTGAACACATGAACAGTTTTAAAACATGCATACATTTTTTGAAACTCCCGAACAAAAATAGAAAGATGAACATTTTTTAGATTTTGTGAACAATTATTTAAATGGAAACATCGCAACAAAATTTGAAAATATGAACATTTTTTAAAACGTGCGTAAATTTTTTGAAACTCCCAAACAAAAATTGGAACATGAACATTTTTTAGACTTTGCGAACAATTCTTTAAATGGAAACATTTATGGAAACTCGCAACAAAATTTTAAAACATGATCTTTTTAAATGGTGAACAAATTTTGAAATGGGAACATTTTTCGAAACTCACAAACATATTTAGGAAACGTGAACATTTAGGAAACGTGAACATTTTGTGAACTCGGAGACTTTTTTTTTGAAAAGTGAACATTTTCAGTAATATGGGAACATTTTTTAGAAAATGAAGAACATCTTTTAAATTTGTGAACAAAAATTAATAACAAGAACATTTTTTGAACTTCTGAACATTTTATAATTCTAGAGAAGAATTTGGAGCTCTTAAGAACAAAAAGAAAATAATAAGAGAAGAAAAAGGAATTAGAAAATAAAATAAAAGGAACAGAAAAAGAAAGAAAGAAAAAGAAAAAACTGAAAAAACCAAAAAGAAAATGCAAACAGAAAAAACCAGTGAAAACAAAATTTTCAAATCAAGAACAAAATTTGAACATGGGGACAAAAATGAAAAACGTCGAACATTTTTCATTTTAGACATTTTCCTTTAAAATCGCGACAAAAAAATTAATATGGGAACAAAAAATGAAAATCTTGAGCATTTTTTTTTAATTTCGAGAACAAAATTTTAAGTAAAAGAACAATTCGAAAATTCTGAACATTTTTTGGAAATGCGAATAATTTTTTAATACATAAAAGTAGAAACATTTTCGAAAATATGAAAATTCTACATGTTTTATGAATGTTCGATCATTTTTGGAAACAAGCAAACAAAAATTCTGAACAATTGAACATTTTTGGAACTTCTGAACATTTTTTTATAATTTATGTACAAAATTTGAAAAAACAGGATTTTTTTATAAATTTCTAATAGTATTTTTAAGGATTCGAACATTTTTGTAATGTTTTAAAAAATTCTTAAAAAACAAAAATAAATTTGAAATCTAAACTGAAAAATAAAGAAAAGAAAACAGGAAAGAAAAGAAAAACAGTTAATGAAATAAACAGATATCGAAAAAAGGAGAGAAAAGAAAAAATAGGAAAATTAAGAAGAAAAAGAAAAAAGAAACAGAACAGCAAAAGGCCGGTTCAGGGACCTTCTAAAAGTTTTCCAAAACCGTAGAAAACCGGCTGGAAACCTCTAAAAGGTTCCCAAAACCAGGAACGCTGAATCAGCTAAACGGGCCGGCCCAATCCTAACGCGACCAATCGATCTCTATGTGAAACAGCGACATTTTTGACGCAGAGCGCGTCAAATAGGGAATTCCCGGCTTGTGAACACAAGTATACGGCTGATGGGCTGAAGTTACCAAAAACTCATGCGCCGATAGGCCTCTCGAAAACAAAAACAAAAAGAAGAAGAAAACACCGAGACATGGAGTATGTGAGCTCGAGCACACACGAGTTTGGATGAACAGTAAACTCTGAAAAATAGTTAAAAAAATTAAAAATTCTATTGGCGGGAAACATTAATGTTTTTTTCACACGCCTGTAAATTTTCACGATGAAGTCACGTCCGTGGAGGTGTGGGAAAAAAGGCGATGCTAAAAAAGAGTGTTTTTGAAAGCATTTTGGAGGATTGATTTTGTCTTTTTGCCCACGCCTCCATTAATATGATTCCATGGAGAAAATTGGCACGCGTGTGGGAAAAAACATCGGTGTTTTCTTGCAAAAAAATCAGATTTTTTTTGAATTTTCTTTACTTTTTTAGGAATTTGTTGTTCATCCAAGCTCATATGAGTTCGAGCTCACAATAACACTTTAAAAAGCACTAATGAACTATTGAAAAAATAAATAAGAAGAGGGACTTCCTGATTTCATTTAGGACGAGCCGAATAGGGATCTCTTCCCCGATTTCATTTAGGACGAGGCGAAGAGGGATTTCTCCCTGATTACATTTAGGACGAGGCTAGTGGGCACTCCTTTGCTCCCTAGCACTTGTGGGCACATCTCTTATATTAGAGCATCTTCAATAGATGATGTAAAATAAATCATCAAAAAAATGTTAAAGGTGTAATTTATATCATCAAAAAGTGTTTTTTAATCATCAAGAAATACCCAACTCCAAGAGTTGATATATAATTGATGATGTAAAACTAGTGTTCCAACAGATGATGTAAAAACAGCTAACGGTCATGCGGCAGTAGTGCTATAATTGCACTACAAAAACACTTCAGCCGCACAATAACCGCACAATTTCAAATAAAAATCATCTCTAGTTAAAACATAAAATTTCATCAGTCCACAATATCAAATTATTACATAATCCATCAAATCCACAACAACAAATGCAACACAAATACAATAAAGTTCTTGCACAATACAATAGAACAAAGGATGAAACTAGGAGGTTTTTTCCCATGCCATTTTCAGTATTCCTCCATCACATCTTTCTGAAGATCATTGTGTGTGTCGGCGTCTCTAATGTCATGCTACACCTCCATGAAACGTCTGATTCGGTCCTCTCTTCTAATCGGCCTAACGCATACGCCCATGAGATCATAGAAGATGTAATCCAAATGCTGCCCAAGCTCATTCTCAATGATCACGCAAGTAGTCATGATGTACGAAAGGTTCTTCTAATCCCAAAGCTTGATCATGCACAACATGTTGCTGGTCCTCGCACAATAGCAAATTGCAATTGCAAAAATCTCAAATGCCCTTTCAACATTTTTCCTAGCTCCCGCCTGAGCATTGTGAAAATGGAGTTCTTCTTTACCTTGGGGGCTTTGGACTAGCCTCACAAAAGTACTCCACTTCAGATAGATCTCATCCGCAAGGTAGCACCCATAGTTGTGGGTGGGGCCATTTGCTTTGAAGGTCACTGGTGGAGCTTCCCCATTGGCTAACTTGGCAAAAGGAGGTGATCAGTCGAACACATTGATGTCGTTGTAAGATCCAGACATTGCAAAATATGAATGCCTAATCCATGTCTCTTTAGCGACGGCCTCAAGAATGATGGTGGCATCCTTGGAGCGTCCTCTGAACTGTCCATGCCACGCTTTAGGACAATTCTTCCACTTCCAGTGCATGCAATGTTGCTTCATGGAATTGCAAATGTAGATGAACAAATCCTTGGACATCTTGAACCGGTGACGGACATCCTGAACTGGTGATGAAAGTACCTCTCTGAAAAAATGTGTGGTGTACCAAACAGTTGTGCATCAATCTCTCGTGCGCCTCAACCCATTCTCTCTGGATGAACTCACGGCAAAACATGGAACCACCATCCTTCGACTTCTTCTTCTTGTGCATCGTCACTAGAATAGCAATGTCCTCTTCTTTGGTCAAATCGAATTCCTCATCCGATGAGGAATCTTCCATGAAAGAGGAGTCACACGAGCTCATCTAGAATATGGAAATCGTCATAAAACTACATCTTCATGCCTGATAAAGAATTCCTAGTTTGTATGAATTTTTACTTTGGGGGAATTTTGTCGAACACGTTGTGTGCGAGGTGGAAGAAACCAGTCGACGGCTGGTCGGAGCCTTGATGGTGCTCACGTAGGCCGCCAGGGGTGGGCGTCTGCTGCTTCTACGGCTTCTGGACGGCTGTCGGTTGTCAAGGGAGTCCACTTGTGGCGATGCAATGACCGAAGCACATGCTACTCGGTGGGGTTGTCACGTAGTTGCCCCTGCTAGCTCCGGCAGCAGGCAGTGGTACCACGAAAAGGCAGCCATGAGCTGCTAGAGCCATTACAATCGTCGCAGCTCTGGCGAACAGGCAATCGCCCAAAAAACCGGCGGTGGGGTGGATCCAAAACGGTGGGTCGTGGGAGGCTCCGGCGGCGCAGCTTACGGCGGGGTCGGGGATGGACGGACGGGTGGCGGCGTTTTTGGTGCAAAATTGCCGAAGGCGGGGAAGTTTCACAATGGAAGTTGGGCGTTTGCGAGCGGCTGGCCGTTATACATCTGTAGATGCCAAGTGATGTATATCTGGGTCACTTGGTGATGCATTTTACATCAGATATAAATTTTGAGTAAAATTTTATACATCTACATCATTTGCTGGAGCATGTTTTTAGACCTAAGTGGTGTAAAAAGTTGTTATTTATACATCTATATCACCTATTGGAGATGTTCTTAGGAAAGTTTTGTTGGAAATATGCCCTAGAGGCAATAATAAAAGTATTATTATTATATTTCTTTGATCATGATAGTTGTCTTTATTCATGCTATAACTGTATTATCCGGAAATCGTAATACACGTGTGAATACATAGACCATAATATGTCCCTAGTAAGCCTCTAGTTGACTAGCTCGTTGATCAACAGATAGTCATGGTTTCCTGGCTATGGACATTGGATGTCATTGATAACGGGATCACATCATTAGGAGAATGATGTGATGGACAAGACCTAATCCTAAGCATAGCACAAGATCGTGTAGTTCGTTTGCTAGAGCTTTTCCAATGTCAAGTATCTTTTCCTTTGACCATGAGATCGTGTAACTCCCGGATACCGTAAGAGTGCTTTGGGTGTATCAAACGTCACAACATAACTGGGTGACTATAAAGGTGCACTACAGGTATTTCCGAAAGTGTTTGTTGGGTTGACACGGATCGAGACTGGGATTTGTCACTCCATATAACGGAGAGGTATCACCGGGCCCACTCGGTAATGCATCATCATTATGAGCTCAAGGTGACCAAGTGGTTGATCACGGGATCATGCATTACGGTACGAGTAAAGTGACTTGCCGGTAACGAGACTGAACAAGGTATTGGGATACCAACGATCGAGTCTCGGGCAAGTAACATACCGATTGACAAAGGGAATTGTATACGGGATTGATTAAATCCTCGACATCGTGGTTCATCCGATGAGATCATCGTGGAGCATGTGAGAGCCAACATGGGTATCCAGATCCCGCTGTTGGTTATTGACCGGAGAGTCGTCCCGGTCATGTCTGCATGTCTCCCGAACCCGTAGGGTCTACACACTTAAGGTTCGGTGACGCTAGGGTTGTGAAGATATGTATATGCAGTAACCCGAATGTTGTTCGGAGTCCCGGATGAGATCCCGGACGTCACGAGGAGTTCCGGAATGGTCTGGAGGTAAAGAATTATATATAGGAAGTGCTGTTTCGGCCATCGGGACAAGTTTCGGGGTTATCGGTATTGTACCGGGTCCACCGGGTGGGGCCACCTATCCCGGGGGGCCACATGGGCTGTAGGGGGTGCGCCTTGGCCTGCATGGGCCAAGGGCACCAGCCCCAAAAGCCCATGCGCCTAGGTTTCCACAAAAGGGAAGAGTCCCAATGGTGGAAGGCACCTCTAGGTGCCTTGGGGGGGGAGGGAAACCTCCCCTTGGCCGTCGCACCTAGGAGATTGGATCTCCTAGGCTGGCGCACCCCCCCTTGGCCCTCCTATATATAGTTGAGGAGAGGGAGGACTTCATACCTCAGCCTTTGGTGCTTCCCTCTCCCCTGTTACATCTCTCCCTCGTAGTACACGGCGAAGCCCTGTTACTGTGACGCCCTGCATCCACCACCACGCCGTCGTGCTGCTGGATCTTCATCAACCTCTCCTTCCCCCTTGCTGGATCAAGAAAGGAGGAGACGTCATCCGTTCCGTACGTGTGTTGAACGCGGAGGCACCGTCCATTCGGTGCTAGGATCTCCGGTGATTTGATTCACGTCGTGTTCGACTACATCATCCCCGTTCTTTGAACGCTTCCGCTCGCGATCTACAAAGGTATGTAGATGCATCCGATCACTCGTTGCTAGATGAACTCCTAGATGGATCTTGGTGAAACGAGTAGGAAAATTTTTGTTTTCTGCAACGTTCCCCAACAGTGGCATCATGAGCTAGGTCTATGCGTAGTTCTCTTGCACGAGTAGAACACAATTTGTTGTGGGCGTTGATGTTGTCAACTTTCTTGCCGCTACTAGTCTTATCTTGCTTCAACGGAATTGTGGGATGAAGCGGCCCGGACCAACCTTACACGTATGCTTACGTGAGACCGGTTCCACCGACAAACATGCACAAGTTGCATAAGGTGGCTGGCGGGTGTCTGTCTCTCCTACTTTAGTTGGAGCTGATTCGATGAACAGGGTCCTTATGAAGGGTAAATAGAAGTTGACAAATCACGTGGGGCTTTCACGTAGGTAAGAAAACGTTCTTGTTAGAACCCTACTTCAGCCACGTAAAACCTGCAACAACAATTAGAGGACGTCTAACTTGTTTTTGCAGCAAGTGCTTTGTGATATGATATGGCCAAAGTTGTGATGAATGATGAATGATCTATATGTGATGTATGAGATGTTCATGCTATTGTACAAGGAATCACAACTTACATGTCGATGAGTATGACGGTGACAGGATGATCATGGAGCCCCAAGATGGAGATCAAAGGAGCCATGTGATATTGGCCATATCATGTCACTATTATTATTTGATTGCATGTGATGTTTATCATGTTTTGCATCTTGTTTACTTAGAACGACGGTAGTAAATAAGATGATCCCTTACAACAATTTCAAGAAGTGTTCTCCCCTAACTGTGCACCGTTGCTACAGTTCGTCGTTTCGAAGCACCACGTGTTAATCGGGTGTGATAGATCCTTACGTTCACATACAACGGGTGTAAGACAGTTTTACACATGCAAAAACACTTAGGGTTAACTTGACGAGCCTAGCATGTACAGACATGGCCTCGGAACACAGAGACCGAAAGGTCGAACACGAGTCGTATGGAAGATACGATCAACATGAAGATGTTCACCGACGATGACTAGTCCGTCTCACGTGTTAATCGGACACGGCCTAGTCGACCCGGATCGTGTAACACTTAGATGACTAGAGGGATGTCTAATCTAAGTGGGAGTTCATTAATAATTTGATTAGATGAACTTAATTATCATGAACTTAGTCTAAAATCTTTACAATATGTCTTGTAGATCAAATGGCCAACGTTGTATTCAATTTCAACGCGTTCCTAGAGAAAACCAAGCTGAAAGACGATGGCAGCAACTATACGGACTGGGTCCGGAACCTGAGGATCATCCTCATAGCTGCCAAGAAAGATTATGTCCTACAAGCACCGCTAGGTGATCCACCCGTCCCACAGAACCAAGACGCTGTGAACGCTTGGCAGACACATACTGATGACTACTCCCTCGTTCAGTGCGGCATGCTTTACAGCTTAGAGCCGGGGCTCCAAAAGCGTTTTGAGAGACATGGAGCATATGAGATGTTCGAAGAGCTAAAAATGGTTTTTCAAGCTCATGCCCGGATCGAGAGATATGAAGTCTCCGATAAGTTCTTCAGCTGTAAGATGGAGGAAAATAGTTCTGTCAGTGAGCACATACTCACTATGTCTGGGTTACATAACCGCTTGACTCAGCTGG
This sequence comes from Triticum urartu, assembly GCF_003073215.2. Taxonomy (NCBI): domain Eukaryota; kingdom Viridiplantae; phylum Streptophyta; class Magnoliopsida; order Poales; family Poaceae; genus Triticum; species Triticum urartu. The sequence continues at coordinate 317,618,677 of NC_053022.1, read as the reverse complement.
GAGTTAATCTCCCGGATGACGCGGTCATTGACAGAATCCTCCAGTTGCTTCCACCAAGCTACAAGAGCTTTGTGATGAACTTCAATATGCAGGGGATGGTAAAGACCATTCCTGAAGTATTTGCTATGCTGAAATCAGCAGAGGTAGAAGTCAAGAAGGAACATCAAGTGTTGATGATGAATAAAACCACTAAGTTCAAGAAGGGCAAGGGTAAAAAGAACTTCAAGAAGGACGGCAAGGAAGTTGCTGCGCCCAGCAAGCAAGCTGTCGGGAAGAAGTCAAAGAATGGACCCAAGCCTGAGACAGAGTGCTTTTATTGCAAAGGGAAGGGTCACTAGAAGCGGAACTGCCCCAAATACTTAGCAGACAAGAAGGCCGGCAACACCAAAGGTATATTTGATATACATGTAATTGATGTGTACCTTACCAGTACTCGTAGTAACTCCTGGGTATTTGATACCGGTGCCGTTGCTCATATTTGTAACTCACAGCAGGAGCTGCGGAATAAATGGAAACTGGTGAAGGACGAGGTGACGATGCGCGTCGGGAATGGTTCCAAGGTCGATGTGATCGCCGTCGGCACGCTACCTCTACATTTACCTACGGGATTAGTTATAAACCTCAATAATTGTTATTTAGTGCCATGTTTGAGCATGAACATTGTATCAGGATCTCGTTTAATACGAGATGGCTACTCATTTAAATCCGAGAATAATGGTTGTTCTATTTATATGAGAGATATGTTTTATGGTCATGCTCCGATAGTCAATGGTTTATTCTTAATGAATCTCAAGCGTATTACTACACATGTTCATAGTGTGAGTACCAAAAGATGTAAGGTTGATAATGATAGTCCCACATACTTGTGGCACTGCCGCCTTGGTCACATAGGTGTCAAACGCATGAAGAAGCTCCATGCAGATGGCCTTTTAGAGTCTCTTGATTATGAATCATTTGACCCGTGCGAACCATGCCTCATGGGAAAAATGACCAAGACTCCGTTCTCAGGAACAATGGAGCGAGCAACCAACTTATTGGAAATCATACATACTGATGTGTGCGGTCCAATGAGTGTTGAGGCTCGCGGTGGCTATCGTTATGTTCTCACCCTCACTGATGACTTGAGTAGATATGGGTATGTCTACTTAATGAAACACAAGTCTGAAACCTTTGAAAAGTTCAAGGAATTTCAGAGTGAGGTTGAAAATCAACGTGACAGGAAAATCAAGTTTCTACGATCAGATCGTGGAGGAGAATACTTGAGTCAGGAATTTGGCACACACTTAAGAAAATGTGGAATAGTTTCACAACTCACACCGCCTGGAACACCTCAGCGTAACGGTGTGTCCGAACGTCGTAATCGCACTCTATTAGATATGGTGCGACATATGATGTCTCTTACCGATTTACCGCTATCTTTTTGGGGCTATGCTTTAGAGACTGCCGCATTCACTTTAAATAGGGCTCCGTCGAAATCCGTTGAGACGACACCGTATGAATTATGGTTTGGGAAGAAACCTAAGCTGTCGTTTCTAAAAGTTTGGGGATGCGATGCTTATGTCAAGAAACTTCAACCTGAAAAGCTCGAACCCAAGTCGGAAAAATGCGTCTTCATAGGATACCCTAAAGAAACTGCTGGGTATACCTTCTACCTCAGATCCGAAGGCAAGATCTTTGTTGCCAGGAATGGATCCTTTCTAGAGAAAGAGTTTCTCTCGAAAGAAGTAAGTGGGAGGAAAGTAGAACTTGATGAAGTATTGCCTCTTGAACCGGTAAATGGCGCAACTCAAGAAAATGTTCCTGAGGTGCCTGCACCGACTAGAGAGGAAGTTATTCATGATGATCAAGATACTTCTGATCAAGCTCCTACTGAAATTCGAAGGTCCACAAGGACACGTTCCGCACCAGAGTGGTACGACAACCCTGTCTTGGAAATCATGTTGTTAGACAACGGTGAACCTTCGAACTATGAAGAAGTGATGGCGGGCCCGGATTCCAACAAATGGCTAGAAGCCATGAAATCCGAGATAGGATCCATGTATGAAAACGAAGTATGGACTTTGACTGACTTGCCCGTTGAACGGCGAGCCATAGAAAATAAATGGATCTTTAAGAAGAAGACAGACGCGGATGGTAATGTGACCATCTATAAAGCTAGGCTTGTCGCTAAGGGTTATCGACAAGTTCAAGGGGTTGACTACGATGAGACTTTCTCACCGGTGGCGAAGCTGAAGTCCGTCCGAATCATGTTAGCAATTGCCGCATTCTACGATTATGAAATATGGCAAATGGACGTCAAAACGACATTCCTTAATGGTTTCCTTAAGGAAGAATTGTATATGATGCAGCCAGAAGGTTTTGTCGATCCTAAGAATGCTAACAAGGTGTGCAAGCTCCAACGCTCGATTTATGGGCTGGTGCAAGCATCTCGGAGTTGGAACATTCTCTTTGATGAGATGATCAAAGCGTTTGGGTTTACGCAGACTTATGGAGAAGCCTGCGTTTACAAGAAAGTGAGTGGGAGCTCTGTAGCATTTCTCATACTATATGTAGATGACATACTTTTGATGGGAAATGATATAGAACTCTTGGACAGCATCAAGGCCTACTTGAATAAGAGTTTTTCAATGAAGGACCTTGGAGAAGCTGCTTATATATTAGGCATCAAGATCTATAGAGATAGATCAAGACGCCTCATAGGTCTTTCACAAAGCACATACCTTGATAAGATTTTGAAGAAGTTCAAAATGGATCAGTCCAAGAAAGGGTTCTTGCCTGTTTTGCAAGGTGTGAGATTGAGCTCGGCTCAATGCCCGACCACGGCAGAAGATATAGAAGAGATGAGTGTCATCCCCTATGCCTCAGCCATAGGTTCTATTATGTATGCCATGCTGTGTACCAGACCTGATGTAAACCTTGCCGTAAGTTTGGTAGGAAGGTACCAAAGTAATCCCGGCAAGGAACACTGGACAGCGGTCAAGAATATCCTGAAGTACCTGAAAAGGACTAAGGAAATGTTTCTCGTTTATGGAGGTGACGAAGAGCTCGTCGTAAAGGGTTACGTCGACGCTAGCTTCGACACAGATCTGGATGACTCTAAGTCACAAACCGGATACGTGTATATGTTGAATGGTGGAGCAGTGAGCTGGTGCAGCTGCAAACAGAGTGTCGTGGCGGGATCTACATGTGAAGCGGAGTACATGGCAGCCTCGGAGGCAGCACATGAAGCAATATGGGTGAAGGAGTTCATCACCGACCTAGGAGTCATACCCAATGTGTCGGGGCCAATCAAACTCTTTTGTGACAACACTGGAGCTATTGCACTTGCCAAGGAGCCCAGGTTTCACAAGAAGACAAGGCACATCAAGCGTCGCTTCAACTCCATTCGTGAAAATGTTCAAGATGGAGACATAGAGATTTGTAAAGTACATACGGACCTGAATATAGCAGATCCGTTGACTAAACCTCTCCCTAGGGCAAAACATGATCAACACCAGAATTCCATGGGTGTTCGATTCATCACAGTGTAACTAGATTATTGACTCTAGTGCAAGTGGGAGACTGTTGGAAATATGCCCTAGAGGCAATAATAAAAGTATTATTATTATATTTCTTTGATCATGATAATTGTCTTTATTCATGCTATAACTGTATTATCCGGAAATCGTAATACACGTGTGAATACATAGACCATAATATGTCCCTAGTAAGCCTCTAGTTGACTAGCTCGTTGATCAACAGATAGTCATGGTTTCCTGGCTATGGACATTGGATGTCATTGATAACGGGATCACATCATTAGGAGAATGATGTGATGGACAAGACCTAATCCTCAGCATAGCACAAGATCGTGTAGTTCGTTTGCTAGAGCTTTTCCAATGTCAAGTATCTTTTCCTTTGACCATGAGATCGTGTAACTCCCGGATACCGTAAGGGTGCTTTGGGTGTATCAAACGTCACAACGTAACTGGGTGACTATAAAGGTGCACTACAGGTATTTCCAAAAGTGTCTGTTGGGTTGACACGGATCGAGACTGGGATTTGTCACTCCATATAACGGAGAGGTATCACTGGGCCCACTCGGTAATGCATCATCATTATGAGCTCAAGGTGACCAAGTGGTTGATCACGGGATCATGCATTACGGTACGAGTAAAGTGACTTGCCGGTAACGAGACTGAACAAGGTATTGGGATACCAACGATCGAGTCTCGGGCAAGTAACATACCGATTGACAAAGGGAATTGTATACGGGGTTGATTAAATCCTCGACATCGTGGTTCATCCGATGAGATCATCGTGGAGCATGTGGGAGCCAACATGGGTATCCAGATCCCGCTGTTGGTTATTGACCGGAGAGTCGTCCCAGTCATGTCTGCATGTCTCCCGAACCCGTAGGGTCTACACACTTAAGGTTCGGTGACGCTAGGGTTGTGAAGATATGTATATGCAGTAACCCGAATGTTGTTCGGAGTCCTGGATGAGATCCCGGACGTCACGAGGAGTTCCGGAATGGTCCGGAGGTAAAGAATTATATATAGGAAGTGTTGTTTCGGCCATCGGGACAAGTTTCGGGGTTATCGGTATTGTACCGGGACCACCGGAGGGGTCCCGGGGGTCCACCGGGTGGGGCCACCTGTCCTGGGGGGCCACATGGGCTGTAGGGTGTGCGCCTTGGCCTGCATGGGCCAAGGGCACCAGCCCCAAAATCCCATGCGCCTAGGTTTCCACAAAAGGGAAGAGTCCCAATAGTGGAAGGCACCTCTAGGTGCCTTGGGGGGGGAGGGAAACCTCCCCTTGGCCGCCGCACCTAGGAGATTGGATCTCCTAGGCTGGCGCACCCCCTCTTGGCCCTCCTATATATAGTTGAGGAGAGGGAGGACTTCATACCTCAGCCTTTGGTGCTTCCCTCTCCCCTGTTACATCTTTCCCTCGTAGTACACAGCGAAGCCTTGTTACTGTGACGCCCTGCATCCACCACCACGCCGTCGTGCTGCTGGATCTTCATCAACCTCTCCTTCCCCCTTGCTGGATCAAGAAAGGAGGAGACATCATCCGTTCCGTACGTGTGTTGAACGTGGAGGCACCGTCCGTTCGGTGCTAGGATCTCCGGTGATTTGATTCACGTCGTGTTCGACTACATCATCCCCGTTCTTTGAACGCTTCCGCTCGCGATCTACAAAGGTATGTAGATGCATCCGATCACTCATTGCTAGATGAACTCCTAGATGGATCTTGGTGAAACGAGTAGGAAATTTTTTGTTTTCTGCAACGTTCCCCAACAAGTTTGACCTTCAAAGCATCTTCACGTTCGCACATGTGGCCAAAAAGGATATGTTGGTGCCTCTACACTTCACACGTGGACAATATGCAAGAGCTTGTGTGTCTTTTCATTGATAGAAGAAGTTAGAGGGTTTTACACAGCATAAAGGAAACACATTGGATAATAGACGCACACTAAGCATGAGTCCAGTGTCTCCAGCAGTAGAGTAGAGGGTTGCTCAGCCCAATGAACCAATGGTCTACATCCCCGACAACATGCGATCTAACCCATGAGCGCTGGTCCTAGCCCAAACCCATGTGTTGTCGTGGATAGCTTGCACCAGGCGAGTTATGGTGGGTCGCACGCCATCAAAGATGCAGCTGTTTCGGTTCTTCCATATCGACTATGAGGTGAGGATGATGATGGAGGTGGTCCCACATTTAAGTGATGCCTGCGAGTGTGATGAGTCCAATTTACATGATAATTTCAGTTGTTATTTGGTACTTTTATAACAGGCTTTGCGGGAATTTTACCTCGTACGCGCACTTCTTTTTATTAATTTTCTGCAGGAAACATTTTTAGAGAAAATAAATACTTGTGGAAGGAATCCCAGGAAATAAGATGAAATCATGTTATTTATTGTGATAATTTTCTACCATAAAAAAATAAAGAAAAAGGACCAACGAAGAAGCGTCGGGGCTGCTCCAGAGTAAAAGAAGACCAACCATGCGACCGCGAGGGTTCATATGAGCGGTCGTATGGAGTGCCAGGAAGACCGCCTCGTCAACTATTTTCACCCCATGGAAACCGGACCACAGAATAGACGCCCAGAGACACGAGAAACTCATCCAGAAGGAGGAACCCTATCCTCTCAATCGATTCGGAGGGGGAGCTTCTCAAGGAGGAGATCGCCGTCTTCATCACCATCCACAAGGAGGGCTTCAACATCATCACACTGTCATCATCATCCACATCCTCTTCATTGTAACTCATCAAGAACCCTAGTGGATTTACTTGAGTGTTACATCTGTAATCCCTTCATGTTCACCATTATCATTTGTATGATGTTTGTACCCTCCATGTGTGAGTAGTTCCTCTAGTTCTCGAGGATAGGGATGAACCCATGGCGTGTAATAGAATTGTTTGGTACTTAGGATTTAATATCTTTTGCATGTTTATGTTAATGATATTCTTGATGTGGGTGAAGTCGATCATCCAATGTATGCCAGTTTTGGATGGAGGTTATTAACTGTTGGCAGACCCGGCTGTTGTGGAGGTAGGTGGGCGTGACAGGATGTATCCCTTCGTCCCAGACAGTTGCAGCAGGGGGGTAAAACAAAGACCACTATTAGGTTTGCAATCTCCACATGGACCTAATTTCCCTTAATCACACTTTTTGGGTAACTAGAGCAGGAAGAACTAGTGGTGGCGTATGGTATACGAGGCTGCGAGTGTATGCATGTATATGTACCAGATCTGCCACATATATAAATATGCAAAGTGGCTTAGGAATCCGACGTAGCATGTTTAGCACTATTAGATGCATGCTAGTGGGGACTCCGGACTTCCTGGGAACGCCCTTTCATCTCATTGTGTTCCAACGCTCCTTTTGTGCAGCATTTGTTATTTGGGTTTTCTATTTCTGTGCCTGTAGTTTTGGTTTGTTGTGCTTAGTTTTTCCCTTGGCAACTAACGTGCTCGCACTTTTGCCCTTCCCTACTCCACCAGGTGCTCACAAACCCAAAGAGCACTCTGTCTGGTAGTCTCTTTGTCTGTACCTTCCTGACTAGTGGGGTCGCTCCACTCTCTCTCACCACAGTGGGTCGCGGTAGGGGTCGAGGCAACTTATGACTAGTGGGGCCGCATAATATCCTCACAGGTGGGTCGCTCCACTCTCTCTCACCACAGTGTTGACTAGAATCCTGGCATGTGGGACGACACAACTTATGACATGTGGGGCCGCTTGATACCCTGGCAGGTGGGGTATGGCTAGTCTCTCCCCATTGTGTTGACGCGGTAAGATCCTAACTTGTGGGGCCGATGCAACTTATGACAGGTGGGGTATATTCTCTCTATATCATTTGTCAACGGTCGATCGCACACAGCCCTGAGCACTGCTACTTCTTAAGCATGCGTTGTTTTTTCCCTTGAAGAGGAAAGGGTGATACAACAAAGTAGAGATAAGTATTTCCCTCAGTTAGAGAACCAATGTATCAATCCAGTAGGAGACAACGCACAAATCACCAATACCTGCACAAACAATCAAACAACTTGTACCCAACGCGATAAAGGGGTTGTCAATCCCTTCACGGTCACTAGCAAAAGTGGGATCTGATAGAGATAGATGAAACTAAACAAAAGATAAAGTAAATATTTTTTTTGGTTTTTGTGGTTTATAGATCAGAAAGTAAAAGATTGCAAAATAGTAGATCAGAAACTAATATGACGGAAATAGACCCAGGGGCCATAGGTTTCACTAGAGGCTTCTCTCAAGATAGCAAATATTACGGTCGGTGAACAAATTACCGTCGAGCAATTGATAGAAAAGCGCAAAGTTATGACGATATCTAAGGCAACGATTATGAAATATAGGCACCAGGTCTGTGTCAAGTAGACCGAAATGATTCTGCATCTACTACTATTAATCCATACATCGGCCGACTCCTGCCTGCATCTAGGCTATTTTTTAAAAAATAATACATTATTTTTATTAATTTTCATAAATATTACGCTGGATAAAAGAATTTCAAAAATAATACACCGTCGGCCCGCTGCAGGCCGACTGGGCCTAGTCGGCCCACAGCAGGCCGATTGGATTCCAGTCGGCCTACAGCTGGCCGACTGGCCCACTGTGGGCTGATTGCGTCCTATCGGCCTGCTGTGGGCCGACTGGAGCTAATTGGCTCGCTGTGGGCTAATTGTTTTTGCAAAAAAGTAGGCATAAAAAATATATGTTTTAAAAAAATGTTAATCATGTAATTAAAAAATGTTAAACGTGTATAAAAAAATGTTACTGATGTATACAAAAAATGTACAATATATATGAAAAAGTTGACATAAAAAATATGTTTTAAAAAGTGTTAAGCATGTATTTAAAAATTGATAAATGTGTGTATAAAAATGTTCCTTATTTATACAAAAAATATAGAATGTGTATGATAAAAAGTTGACACCAAAAAAATATGTTTGAAAAGTTGACATTTTTTCAAATACATGATTAAAAATTGTTAATGTGTGTATAAAAATTGTTTCTTATCTATACAAAAAATATAGAATGTGTATGAAAAAAAGTTGACACCAAAAAATATGTTTGAAAAAATGTTCCAGTTCCATACAAAAAGTGCAACCAACCATACTTAGGTCTGTGATGCTCCCATACCGGATCCGGAGCTGGAACATTTTTTTATACACGTTTAACCTTTCATTCCAATACATGAAACATTTTTGTGTACTCGTTGAACATTTTTTCAAATACATGATTAACATTTTTTTCAAACATATTTTTTGGTGTCAACTTCTTTTCATACACATTCTATATTTTTTGTATAGATAAGGAACATTTTTTCAAATACATGATTAACATTTTTTTCAAACATATTTTTTTGGTGTCAAATTTTTTTCATACATATTCTATATTTTTTGTATAAATAAGGAATATTTTTATACACACATTTAACAATTTTTAAATACATGCTTAACACTTTTTAAAACATATTTTTTAGTCAACTTTTTTGCATATATATTGTACATTTTTGTATACATCAGGAACATTTTTTTATACACGTTTAACATTTTTTAATTACATAATTAACATTTTTTTAAACATATATTTTTTATGCTTGCTTTTTTTTGCAAAAACAATTAGCCCACAGCGAGCCAATTAGCTCCAGTCGGCCCACAGTGGGCCGACAGGATGCAATCAGCCCACAGTGGGCCGACAGGGGACAGTCGGCCAGCTGTAGGCCGACTGGAATCCAATCGGCCTGCTGTGGGCCGACTAGGCCCAGTCGGCCTGCAGCGGGCCGATTGTGTATTATTTTTGAAATTTTTTTATCCCGCGTAATATTTATGAAAATTAATAAAAAGAATGTATTATTTTAAAAAAATTAGCTGCATCTAGAGTATTAAGTTCATGAATAACTCTAGAGCAATGAATTAAGTAAGATGACATGATGTAGAGGAATAAACTCAAGCAATATGATGTAAACCCCATCTTTTTATCCTCGATGGCAGTAATATAATACGTGCCTTGCTGCCCCTACTGTCACTGGGAAAGGACACAACAAGATTGAACCCAAAGCTAAGCACTTCTCCCATTGCAAGAAAAACCAATCTAGTTGGCCAAACCAAACCGATAGTTCGAATAGAATTACAAAGATATCAAATCATGCATAAAAGAATTTAGAGAAGATTCAAATAATATTCATAGATAAGCTAATCAGAAATCCACAATTCATGGGATCTCAACAAACACACCGCAAAAGAAGATTACATCGGATAGATCTCCAAGAACATCGAGGAGAACATGGTATTGAGAATCAAAGAGAGAGAAGAAGCCATCTAGCTACTAGCTATGGACCCATAGGTCTGAGGTAAACTACTCACGCTTCATCGAAAGGGCAATAGAGTTGATGTAGAAGCCCTCCGTGATCGAATCCCCCTCCGACAGGATGCCGGAAAAGGCCCCTAGATGGGATCTCACGGGAACAGAAGGTTGCGGCGGTGGAAAAGTGTTTTCGTGGATGCTTCTGGTGGTTTGGGAATATATGTGAATATATAGGAGGAAGATCTAGGTCAGGGGTCATCGAGGGGCCCACAAGGTAGGGGGGCGCGCCCTACCCCCCTGAGAGCGCCCTCCACCCTTGTGGCCGCCTCGTGGCTCTTCCAACTTGCACTCCAAGTCTCTTGGGTTTCTTCTGGTCCAAGGAAAATCATCGCGAAGGTTTTATTCCATTTGGACTCAGTTTGGTATTCCTTTTCTACGAAGCTCAAAAACAAGAAAAACAAAACAAAAACTAGCACTGGGCTCTAAGTTAATAGGTTAGTCCCAAAAATAATATAAAATAGCATATTAATGCATGTAAAACATCCAAAACAGATAATATAATAGCATGGAACAATAAAAAATTATAGATACGTTGGAGACGTATCAAGCATCCCCAAGCTTAATTCCTGCTCATCCTCGAGTAGGTAAATGGTAAAACATAATTTTTGATGTGGAATGCTACCTGACATATTTATCCATGTATTTTTTATTTATTATGGCATGAATGTTCAGATCCATAAGATTCAAAACAAAAATTTAATATTGACATAAGAACAATAATACTTCAAGCATACTAACAAGGCAATTATGTATTCTCAAAATAACATGGCCAAAGAAAGCTTATCCCTACAAAATCATATAGTCTGGCTATGCTCCGTCTTCATCACACAGAATATTCAAATCATGCACAACCCCGATGACAAGCCAAGCAATTGTTTCATACTTTTGGTGTTCTCAAACCTTTTCAACTTTCACGCAATACATGAGCGTGAGCCATGGACATAACACTATAGGTGGAATAGAATATGGTGGTTGTGGAGAAGACAAAAAGAAGGAGATAGTCTCACATCAACTAGGCTTATCAACGGGCTATGGAGATGCCCATCAATAGATATCAATGTGAGTGAGTAGGGATTGCCATGCAACAGATGCACTAGAGCTATAAGTGTATGAATGCTCAAAAAGAAAACTAAGTGCGTGTGCATCCAACTTGCTTGCTCATGAAGACCTAGGGCAATTTGAGGAAGCCCATCATTGGAATATACAAGCCAAGTTCTATAATGAAAAATTCCCACTAGTATATGAAAGTGACAATATAGGAGACTCTCTATCATGAAGATCATGGTGCTACTTTGAAGCACAAGTGTGGAAAAAGGATAGTAACATTGCCCCTTCTCTCCTTTTCTCTCCTTTTTCTCTTTTTTTTTGTTTGGCTTCTTTGGCCTCCCTTTTATTTTTATTTTCTCACATGGGTTAATGCTCTAATAATGAAGGTCATCACACTTTTATTTACTTATAACTCAAGAATTACAACTTGATACTTAGAACAAAATATGACTCTATATGAATGCCTTCGGCGGTGTTCCGGGACGTGCAATGACTCAAGAGCGACATGTATGAAAGAATTATGAATGGTGGCTTTGCCACAAATACGATGTCAACTACATGATCATGCAAAGCAATATGACAATGATGGAACGTGTCATAATAAAATGGAACGATGAAAAGTTGCATGGCAATATATCTCGGAATGGCTATGGAAATGCCATAATAGGTAGGTATGGTGGCTGTTTTGAGGAATGTATATGGTGGGTGTATGGTAACGGCGAAAGTTGTGCGGTACTAGAGAGGCTAGCAATGGTGGAAGGGTGAGTGCATATAATCCATGGACTCAACATTAGTCATAAAGAACTCACATACTTATTGCAAAATCTATTAGCCATCGAAACAAAGTACTACACGCATGCTCCGTGGGGGATAGATTGCTAGGAAAAGACCATCACTCGTCCCCGACCGCCACTCATAAGGAAGACAATCAAAAAATACCTCATGCTCCAACTTCGTTACATAACGGTTCACCAAACATGCATGCTATGGGACCTGCAAACCTTAACACAAGTACTTCTCAAATTCACAATTACTCACTAGCATGACTCTAATATCACCATCTCTATATCTCAAAACAATCATAAGGAATCAAACTTCTCATAGTATTCAAAGCACTTTGTATGAAAGTTTTTATTACCTCTTGGATGTCTATCATATTAGAACTAAATTCATAACCAAAGCAAACTACCATGCTGTTTAGAGACTCTCAAAATAATATAAGTGAAGCATGAGAGTTCAATAATTTCTACAAAATAAAGCCACCGCGTGCTCTAAAAAGATATAAGTGAAGCACTAGAGCAAAATTGCCTAGCTCAAAAGATATAAGTGAAGCACATAGAGTATTCTAATAAATCACGATTCATGCGTGTCCCTCTCAAAATGTGTGTACAACAAGTATGATTGTGGCAAACTAGAAAGTAAAGACTCATATCATACAAGACGCTCCAAGCAAAACACATATCATGTGGTGAATAAAAATATAGCCTCAAGTAAAGTTACCGATAGACAAAGACGAAAGAGGGGATGCCTTCCGGGGCATCCCCAAGCTTAGGCTCTTACCACTCCTTATTCCATAGTCCATCAAATCCTTACCCAAAACTTGAAAACTTCACCAACACAAAACTCAACAGAAAATCTCATAAGCTCCGTTAGTATAATAAAATAAATCACCACTTTTGGTACTGCTGTGAACTCATACTTTATTTATATTGGTGTAATATATGCTCTATTCCAACTTTTCCATGGTTCATACCCCTCGATACTCCCCATAGATTCATCAAATAAGCAAACAACACATAGAAAATAGAATTTGTCAAAAACAGAACAGTCTGTAGTAATTTGTAACTTTCGAGTAATTCTGTAACTTCACAAATTTTGAAAAATTAGGACAACCTGGGAAATTTGTTTATTAATCTTCTGCAAAAAGAATCAGTATTTTATCATGTTTATGTTAAAAGTGAGAATTATTTTCCTGGGTGCAAAAGTTTCTGTTTTTCAGCAAGATCAAATCAACTATCTCGTAAGCCATCCCAAAGGTCTTACTTGCCACAAACACTAGTTAAAACACAAACCACATCTAACCAGAGGCTATATGAATTATTTATTGCAAAACAAAAACAAAAAGGAAAGAACAAAAATAAAATTGGGTTGCCTCCCAACAAGAGCTATTTCTCAACGCCCTTAGCTAGGCATAAAAGCACAAATAGATCTAGGTATTGTCATCTTTGATAAGCAAACCATAAGTAGCTCTCATAATAGATTCATATGACAACTTAATTTGCTTTATAGGAAAGTGTTCCATGCCCTTCCTTAATGGAAACTGAAATCTAATGTTTCCTTCTTTCATATCAATAATTGCACCAATCGTTCTAAGGAAAGGTCTACCAAGAATAATAGGACATGTAGGATTGCAATCTATATCAAGAACAATGAAATCTATGGGCACATAAATCCTATTCGCAACAATAAGAACGTCATTAATCCTTCCCATAGGTTTCTTAATAGTGGAATCTGCAAGATGCAAATTTAAAGAACAATCATCAAATTCACGGAAACCTAACACATCACATAAAGTTTTTGGAATCGTGAAAATGCTAGCATCAAAATCACACAAAGCATGTCACTCATAATCTTTAATCTTAATCATAATAGTAGGTACCCACTCATCATAAAGTTTTCTAAGGATAGAAACTTCCAATTCAAGCTTTTCTTCAAAAGATTGCATCATAGCATCAACATATGTTTAGTAAAAGCCTTATTTTGATTATAAGCATGAGGAGAATTCAACATGGATTGCAACAAGGAAATACAATCTACTAAAGAAAAATTATCATAATTAAATTCCTTGAAATCCAAAAGAGTGGGTTCATTGCTATTTAAAGTTTTGACCTCTCCAATCCCACTTTTATTAATTTTTGCATTAAGATCTAAAAACTCTGAATCATTGGGACGCCTTTTAACTAAAGTTGACTCATCTCCAGTCCCATATTTATCAAGATTTATATTGGAAAACAAAGATTCAATAGGAGTCACATCAATCACTTTAAGATCTTCATCATTATTTTCACGAAAACTAGAAGAACAAGTTTTTACAAACCAATCTCGCATAGCACGCATCTTAGCGGTTCTTTCTTTGCACTCATCAATGGAGATTCTCATAGCCTTTAGAGATTCATTGATATCATGCTTAGGTGGAATAGATCTAAGTTACAAAGAATCAACATCAAGAGAAATTCTATACACGTTCCTAGCCAATTCATCAATCTTAAGCAATTTTTCTGCAACCAAAGCATTGAAATTCTTTTGCAAAATCATAAATTCTTTAAAACTATTCTCAAAATCAGAGGGCATATTATTATAATTTCCATAAGAATTGTTTTAGGAATTACCATAATTATTAGAGGAATTACTAGGAAACGGCCTAGGATTAAAATTACCTCTACACGCGTTATTACCAAAATTGTTCCTACCAACAAAATTCACGTCCATAGATTCATTATCATTTTCAATCAAAGTAGACAAAGGCGTATCATTAGGATAAATAGAATCACTCTTGATAGAAAATAATTTCGTAAGTTCATCCATCTTTCCACTCAAAACATTAATCTCTTGAATCGCATGCACTTTTTTACAGTGGAAGATCTTTCGGTATGACATTGAGAATAATTAACCATAATATTATCTAGGATTTTAGTTGCTTCTCCTAAAGTAATTTCCATAAAAGTGCCTCCCGCGGTTGAATCTAAAAGATTTCTAGAAGCAAAATTCAATCCGGCATAAATCTTTTGCATAATCATCCACAAATTCAAACCATGAGTAGGGATTTCATATCATCAATTTCATCCTCTCCCAAGAATGTGCAACATGTTCATGATCAAGTTGCTTAAAATTCATAATATCGTTCCTAAGGGAGATGATCTTAGTGGGAGGAAAATACTTGGAAATAAAAGCATCTTTACACTTATTCCATGAATCCATACTATTTTTAGGCAAAGATGAAAACCAAGTTTTAGCATGATCTCGAAGTGAGAACGGAAATAGCTTCAATTTAACAATATCATGATCCATATCTTTTTTCTTTTGCATATCACATAACTCAACGAAATTATTCAGATGGGATGCGACATCTTCACTAGGAAGGCCGAAAAATTGATCTTTCATAACAAGATTCAGCAAAGAGGCATTAATTTAATAAGATTCCGCACTAGTGGCGGGAAGAATCGGAGTACTAATAAAATCATTGTTATTTGTATTGGAAAAGTCACACAATTTGGTATTCTCCTGAGCCATCGTGACAAAGCAAGCAATCCAACACACGAGCACACAAAAAGCAAACGAAGAAGACAGACGGAAAGGGGCAAAGAAAAAGGCAAATCTTTTCGAAAATCGTTTTAGAAGTGGGGAAGAGGAAAACAAGAGGAAAATGATGAATAATGTACTGCAAGAGATGAGATTTTTATGATGGGTACTTGGTATGTCTTGACTTGGCATAGATCTCCCCAGCAACGACGCAAGAAATTCTTCCTGCTACTTCTTGAGCTTGTGTTGGTTTTTCCCTTGAAGAGGAAAGAGTGATGCAGCAAAGTAGAGAAAGTATTTCCCTAAGTTAGAGAACCAAGGTATCAATCCAGTAGGAGACAACACACAAATCACCAATACGTGCACAAACAGTCAAACAACTTGCACCCAACGCGATAAAGGGGTTGTCAATCCCTTCACGGTCACTTGCAAAAGTGAGATCTGATAGAGATAGATGAAACTAAACAAAAGATAAAGTAAATATTTCTGGGTTTTTTGGGTTTATAGATCGGAAAGTAAAATATTGCAAAATAGTAGATCGAGAACTAATATGACGGAAAATAGACCCGGGGGCCATAGGTTTCACTAGAGGCTTCTCTCAATATAGCAAATATTACGGTGGGTGAACAAATTACTGTCAAGCAATTGATAGAAAAGCGCAAAGTTATGACGATATCTAAGGCAGTGATTATGAAATATAGGCATCACATCCATGTCAAGTAGACCGAAACGATTCTGCATCTACTACTATTACTCCACACATCAAACGACTCCTGGCTGCATCTAGAGTATTAAGTTCATGAAGAACAGAGTAACACATTAAGTAAGATGACATGATTAAGATGACATGATGTAGAGGAATAAACTCAAGCAATATGATGTAAACCCCATCTTTTTATCCTCGATGGTAGCAATACAATATGTGCCTTGCTACCCCTACTGTCACTTGGAAAGTACACCGCAAGATTGAACCCAAAGCTAAGCACTTCTCCCATTGCAAGAAAAACAAATCTAGTTGGCCAAACCAAACTGATAGTTTGAAGAGAATCACAAAGATATAAAATCATGCATAAAAGAATTTAGAGATGATTCAAATAATATTCATAGATAAGCTGATCATAAATCCACAATTCATCGGATCTCGACAAACACACCGCAAAATAAGATTACATCTGATAGATCTCCAAGAACATCGAGGAGAACATGGTATTGAGAATCAAAGAAAGAGAAGAAGCCATCTAGCTACTAGCTATGGACCCGTAGGTCTGAGGTAAACTACTCACGCTGCATTGAAAGGGCAATAGAGTTGATGTAGAAGCCCTCCATGATCGAATCCCCCTCCGGCAGGATGCCAGAAAAGGCCCCTAGATGGGATCTCACGGGAACAAAAGGTTGCGGTAGCGGAAACGTGTTTTAGTGGATGCTTCTGGTGGTTTGGGAATATATGTGAATATGTAGGAGGAAGATCTAGGTCAGGGGGTCACTGAGGGGCCCACAAGGTAGGGGCGCACCCTACCCCCCGAGCGCGCCCTCCACCCTTGTGGCCACCCCGTGGATCTTCTAACTTGCACTCCAAGTCTCCTGGGTGTTTTCTGGTCCAAGAAAAATCATCGCGAAGGTTTTATTCCGTTTGGACTCCATTTGGTATTTCTTGTTCGCAAAGCTCAAAAAGAAGAAGAAAAATAGAATCTGGCACTAGGCTCTAGGTTACTAGGTTTGTCCCAAAAATAATATAATGTAGCATATTAATGCATATAAAACATCCAAAATAGATTAGATAATAGCATGGAACAATCAAAAATTATAGATACGTTGGAGACGTATTAAGCACCTTCCCCATAGAGCAGCCATAGCCATGTCCGCAGCTTGCGTGCATCGCCGGATCTGATTCCGGCACCTACTAGCGGCCGTCGGTGGTGTACGTACGCCATGGCACCAACATTATTTCTCTACCCGCATTGTCCCTCTAGGACAACATACCGCACGTAGAGCTGCCGCCCCACCCCCCTTCCCACCATATGGATTTATCTGCCATCGAAGACAACCACTGCAACCCTTATATATTAGTAAGCTCTCGGATCCTGATCCCCCTTATTCAAGCGCTTCTGAACCGTTTCCCTTAATCTCGTCTGAACACCTAATTTCAGGTGCGTCATCGTGTTAAATGTCCGGCCGTAGCGGTTACACCTGTGAGGGTAGCAATTTGATCATGTTTTGGCCACGCTCACCTACACCAGATTCAGAGGAGGTTTAGGTAGTTAGCTCTCACGTCCTATGTGAATAATCCCTTGTTTAATTTGTAGTGTTAATTTACTTTTGGATGGATTATTACATTTTAACAGGCAGGCTGATGATCCTTGGTATATTGCATACCAAGATGAGTCAATCCAGTGGGGTAGAGAGAAGATGGCATTGGAGGAGGTGGTGGCTAATTTCGGTGTTGAATTAGCTAGTAAAAACAGATTGATTGTTGAGCTGAAGTGTACTATTGCAGAAGAAAGGAGAATTGATCGCAACGATAAGTGGAAACTAGAGATTGATCTGGCCATATCTGATCATGTGATAGAGGAGCTGCAAATGGATGGAGAGGAGAAAGCAAGAGTCATACAAAGACTTGAAGTGAAGGCAGGGGAGAAAAACAGATACATGGTGGCACTTACAATAGTTGTCATCTCTTTACCCGCTCTTTACTATGTAGTTAAAGTAAACTGAAATAAATTAATTTAGAGATCTCCAGATATGATGGGTTGTTGAGCAAGTTTGTACCCCTGGAATGTGGGCACAATGGGGCATCTTGTTAACCCCTTGGAATTTAGTCCAGACGATATGCATCTTTGTTTGTAAAACTTCCAGGCAAAAGATGCCCTTTCTTTTTAGGGCTCCCTTCTTTTTATTAGGCGTCCACATGATATCCAGTTTCAATAAGAATCAAATGGTAGTTGGTGTTTGGTGCCTACAGATTGGAAATTTAAGGAATTGAAAACATCATGGTCTGTGGACTGGTCCACTTCAAATTAGCCTTGCATCCAAATGTGTAGGGATCCCAGATGCTTATTACACCAGCATGTTCAAGACAGCAGCTTGACAAACATAGCAAATAATGGTAGTACTAAAACACATTTCAACACAAATTTCTCTCCCTCTAATTTCTTTTGCTTAACCCTAAGCTGGTCAATAGCAGCAGAATTGTCACCATCTTTCTTCAATAACACCTCAATTTGCATATCCTTCTTCTTCATCAAATCATCTGTCCAAGCATTCTTCTATAACAACATTTGATTCCATGCTTTGTAGGCCTGTAATTCAGTAAGAAGTTGTGGATCATTTTCTCTTTGCCTTGCTCTTTTGAGCCAACGCACCATGTCACACAAATAAATCAAGTGCTGCTTCAAGAAATCGAGCACTTTCGGATCAACCCATTTGAAGAACTTACAAGCACCAACCTATGATATTAACACTATTTATAGTCAAGATTATATTTTTTTCATTTAATGGCCAAAAAACTAGGGAAATGAGAAGAAATAGGAAATCACCTGAGCTCTTGTGCAACTATAATATCTCTGTCATGGGTTGTCATCGCTCCAAGAAATCCACCTGGAAGCCTTCTGTTCACACCAACATGGTATTTTTGGATAATAGTCCAACGTCTTTTGTCTGTACTGTATTGGGGAAGAGGATTCCTCGTTGCTGCTGTACCATGCAGTGTTGTGGATGCTAGAGCTAGACATGTCCTAGCTTTATGCAGACTTATGAAATTAAACAAACAACATTTCAATGGCCATAAAGTAGAACAATGTGTAGTAGAATTGGTGAAAAACTATCTCAATGTGCAGTAGCATGGGTGATAAACTAGCTCAATGTGTGGCATTGGTGATAAACTAGCTCAGTGTGCAGTACCGTTGGTGATAAACTAGCTCAGTGTGTGGTATTGGTGATAAACTAGCTCAATGCGCAGTACCATTGTGAAGGAAATATGCCCTAGAGGCAATAATAAAGTTTTTATTTATATTTCCTTATATCATGATAAATGTTTATTATTCATGCTAGAATTGTCTTAACCGAAAACTTAGTACATGTGTGAATGCATAGACAAATAGAGTGTCCCTATTATGCCTCTACTTGACTAGCTCAATAATCAAAGATGGTTAAGTTTCCTGACCATAGACATGTGTTGTCATTTGATGAACGGGATCACATCATTAGAGAATGATATGATGGACAAGACCCATCCGTTAGCTTAACATTACGATCGTTTAGTTTTATTGCTATTGCTTTCTTCATGACTTATACATGTTCCTCTGACTATGAGATTATGCAACTCCCGAATACCAGAGGAACACCTTGTGTGCTATCAAACGTCACAACTTAGCTGGGTGATTATAAAGATGCTCCACAGGTGTCTCCGATGGTGTTTGTTGCATTGGCATAGATCGAGATTAGGATTTGCCACTCCGTGTATCAGAGAGGTATGTCTGGGCCCTCTCCGTAATGCACATCACTATGAGCCTTGCAAGCAATGTGACTAATGATTTAGTTACGGGATGATGCATTACAGAACGAGTAAAGAGACTTGTCGGTAATGAGATTGAGCCAGGTATGATGATACCGACGATCGAATCTCGAGCAAGTGACATACCAATGACAAAGGGAATAACGTATGTTCTTATGCAGTTTGATCGATAAAGATCTTCGTAGAATATGTAGGAGCCAATATGAGCATCCAGGCTCCGCTATTGGTTATTGACCGAAGATGTGTCTCGGTCATGTCTACATAGTTCTCGAACCCGTACGGTCCGCACGCTTAACGTTCGATGACGATTTGTATTATGAGTTATGTGTTTTTGATGACCGAAGTTTGTTCGAAGTCCCGGATGAGATCACGAACATGCCTAGGAGTCTCTAAATGGCCAAGATATAAAGAATGATATATTGGATGATGTTATTAGGACATCGGAAGAGTTCCGAGAGGTACTGGTTAAAAAATGGAGTGCCTGAGGGGTTACCGGAACCCCCCGGGGAAGTAATGGGCCAACATGGGCCTTAGGGGAGAGAGAGGGCAGGCCACGAGGAGGTGACTCCCCCCATGGGGAGTCCAAATAGGACTAGGGGAGGGGGCGCGTCCCCCCTTTCCCTCTCCCTCTCCCTTCCTTCTCCCCCTTCCACCAAGTGCAATCCTACTAGGACTTGGAGTCCTAGTAGGAGTCCTCTCTCTTGGCGCGCCCTACAGGGGCCGGCCGGCCCCTCCCTCTCCTCCTTTATATACAAAGGCAGGGGCACCCTAGAACACACAAGATCAATTGTTCCTCAGCCGTGTGCGGTGCCCCCCTCCACAGTTTACCACCTCGGTCATATTGTCGTCGTGCTTAGGCGAAGCCCTGCGCCGATCACATCATCAACACTGTCACCACGCCTTCATGCTGACGGAACTCTCCCTCGTCCTCAACTGGATCAAGAGCTCGAGGGACGTCATCGTGTTGAATGTGTGCTGAACACGGAGGTGCCGTACATTCGGTACTTGGATCGGTAGGATCGTGAAGACGTTCGACTACATCAACCGCGTTACTAAACGCTTCCACTTTCGGTCTACGAGGGTACGTGGACAACTCTCCCCTCTCGTTGCTATGCATCTCCTAGTTAGATCTTGCGTGATCATAGGTTTTTTTTTGAATTACTACATTCCCCAACAGTGGCATCCAAGCCAGGTCTATGCGTAGATGTTATATGCATGAGTAGAACACAAAGAGTTGTGGGCGATAATAGTCACACTGCTTACCACCAACGTCTTACTTTGATTCGGCGGTATTGTTGGATGGAGCGGCCCGGACCGACATTACATGACCGCGTTCATGAGACTGGTTCTATCGACGTGCTTCGCACACAGGTGGCTGGCGGGTGTTTGTTTCTCCAACTTTAGTTGAATCGAGTTTGACTACGGCCGGTCCTTGTTGAAGGTTAAAACAACACACTTGAGGAAAAATCGTTGTGGTTTTGATGCGTAGGTAAGAACGGTTCTTGCTAGAAGCCCGTAGCAGCCACATAAAACTTGCAACAACAAAGTAGAGGACGTCTAACTTGTTTTTGCAGGGCATGTTGTGATGTGATATGGTCAAGACGTGATGAGATATAAATTGTTGTATGAGATGATCATGTTTTGTAGAAGTTATCGGCAACTGGCAGGAGCCTTATGGTTGTCGCTTTATTGTATGAAATGCAATCGCCATGTAATTGCTTTACTTTATCACTAAGCGGTAGCGATAGTCGTAGAACCAATAGTAGGCGAGACGACAACGACACTATGATGGAGATCAAGGTGTCAAACCGGTGACGATGGAGATCATGAAAACGCTTTGCAGATGGAGATCAAAGGCACAAGATGATGATGGCTATATCATGTCACATATTTTGATTGCATGTGATGTTTATCCTTTATGGAACTTATTTCGCTTAGTTTGGCGGTAGCATTATAAGATGATCCCTCACTAAATTTCAAGGTACAAGTGTTTTCCCTGAGTATGCACCGTTGCTATAGTTCGTCGTGCCGAGACACCACGTGATGATCGAGTGTGATAAGCTCTACGTTCACATACAACGGGTGCAACCCAGTTTTGCACGTGCAGAATACTCGGGTTAAACTTGACGAGCCTAGCATATGCAGATATGGCCTCGGAACACTGAGACCGAAAGGTCAAACGTGAATCATATAGTAGATATGATCAACATAGTGATGTTCACCATTGAAAACTACTCCATCTCACGTGATGTTCGGACATGGTTTAGTTGGTATGGATCACGTGATCATTTAGATGACTAGAGGGATGTCTATCTAAGTGGGAGTTCTTAAGTAATATGATTAATTGAACTTTAATTTATCATGAACTTAGTACCTCATAGTATTTGCATTTCTATGTTGTTGTAGATCAATGGCCCGTGCTACTGTTCCCTTGAATTTTAATGCGTTCCTAGAGAAAGCTAAGTTGAAAGATGATGGTAGAAACTACACGGACTGGGTCCGTAACTTGAGGATTATCCTCATTGCTGCATAGAAGAATTACGTCCTGGAAACACCGCTAGGTGCAAGACCCGCTACAAGAGCAACTCCGGACGTTGTGAACGTTTGGCAGAGCAAAGCGGATGACTACTCGATAGTTCAGTGTGCCATGCTTTACGGCTTAGAATCGGGACTTCAAAGACATTTTGAACGTCATGGAGCATATGAGATGTTCCAGGAGTTGAAGTTATTATTTCAAGCAAATGTCCGAATTGAGAGATATGAAGTCTCCAATAAGTTCTATAGCTGCAAAATGGAGGAGAATAGTTCTGTCAGTGAACATATACTCAGAATGTCTGGGTACCACAACCACTTGACTCAGCTGGGAGTTAATCTTCCTGATGATAGTGTCATTGACAAAGTTCTTCAATCACTGCCACCAAGCTACAAAAGCTTCGTGATGAACTATAATATGCAAGGGATGGATAAGACAATTCCCGAGCTCTTCGCGATGCTAAAGGCTGCAGAGGTAGAAATCAAGAAGGAGCATCAAGTGTTGATGGTTAACAAGACCACTAGTTTCAAGAAAAAGGGCAAAGGGAAGAAGGGGAACTTCAAGAACAGCAAGCAAGTTGCTGCTCAAGTAAACAAGCCCAAATCTGGACCTAAGCCTGAGACTGAGTGCTTGTACTGCAAAGGGACTGGTCACTGGAAGCGGAACTGCCCCAAGTATTTGGCGGATAAGAAGGATGGAAAAGTGAAAGGTATATTTGATATACATATTATTGATGTGTACCTTACAAATGCTCGTAGTAGCGCTTGGGTATTTGATACTGGTTCTGTTGCTCATATTTGCAACTCGAAACAGGGGCTACGGATTAAACAAAGATTGGCTAAGGACGAGGTGACGATGCGCGTGGGAAATGGTTCCAAAGTCGATGTGATCGCCATCGGCACGCTACCTCTACATCTACCGTCGGGATTAGTTTTAGACCTAAATAATTGTTATTTGGTGCCAGCGTTGAGCATGAACATTATATCTGGATCTTGTTTGATGCGAAACGGTTATTCATTTAAATCAGAGAATAATGGTTGTTCTATTTATATGAGTAATATCTTTTATGGTCATGCACCCCTGATGAGTGGTCTATTTTTGTTGAATCTCGATTGTAGTGATACACATATTCATAATATTGAAGCCAAAAAATGAAAGGTTTATAATGATTGTGCAACTTATTTGTGGCATTGCCGTTTAGGTCATATTGGTGTAAAGCGCATGAAGAAACTCCATGTTGATGGGCTTTTGGAATCACTTGATTATGAATCACTTGATGCTTGTGAACCATGCCACATGGGCAAGATGACTAAGACTCTGTTCTCCAGAACAATGGAGCGAGCAACTGACCTATTGGAAATAATACATACTGATGTATGCGGTCTGATGAGTGTTGAGGCTCGCGACGGGTATCGTTATTTTTTGACCTTCACAGATGATTTGAGCAGATATGGGTATATCTACTTGATGAAACATAAGTCTGAAACATTTGAAAAGTTCAAAGAATTTCAGAGTGAAGTGGGAAATCATCATAAAAAGAAAATAAAGTTTCTATGATCTAATCGTGGAGGTGAATATTTGAGTTATGAGTTTGGTCTTCATTTGAAACAATGTGGAATAGTTTCGCAACTCACGCCACCTGGAACACCACAGCGTAATGGTGTGTCGGAACGTCGTAACTGTACTTTATTAGATATGGTGCGATCTATGATGTCTCTTACTGATTTACCGCTATAGTTTTGGGGTTATTCTTTAGAGACGACTGCATTCACGTTAAATAGGGAACCATCTAAATCCGTTGAGACGACACCATATGAACTGTGGTTTGGCAAGAAACCTAAGATGTCGTTTCCTAAAGTTTGGGGCTGCGATGCTTATGTGAAAAAGCTTCAACCTGATAAGCTTGAACCCAAATCGGAGAAATGTGTCTTCATAGGATACCCAAAGGAAATTTTTGGGTACACCTTCTATCACAGATCCGAAGGCAAGATATTCGTTGCTAAGAATGGATCCTTTTTAGAGAAGGAGTTTGATAACCCACAAGTATAGGGGATCAATTGTAGCCTCTTTCGATAAGTAAGAGTGTCGAACCCAACGAGGAGCTAAAGGTAGAACAACTATTCCCTCAAGTTCTATCGACCACCGATACAACTCTACGCATGCTTAACATTCGCTTTACCTAAAACAAGTATGAAACTAAAAGTACTTTGTAGGTGTTGTTGGATAGGTTTGCAAGAATATAAAGAGCATGTAAACAAAAACTAGGGGCTATTTAGGTAAAGAAGCAATAAAGTTAGTATAGCGAGTTTGGAAAAGTGGTGGTAGGAGTTGCGAAATTGTCCCTAAGCAATTGACTACTTTACTAGACCGATAGCAAGTTTTATGTGGGAGAGGCCACTGCTAGCATATCACCCCTGACTTGGAATTCTATGCACTTATGATTGGAACTATTAGCAAGCATCCACAACTACTAACATTCATTAAGGTAAAACCCAACCATAGCATTAAGATATATTGGTCCCCCTTCAATCCCGTATGCATCAATTTCTATGCTAAGTTGAAGTTTCTGCCACTCTTGCCCTCCAATACATAGTCCTATCAACATACAACTACCCCTATGGTGTGATCCACGCACGCGCTCATATGGTGGGCACCAAAGGACAGCAACATAACCACAAGCAATTTAAACCAATCATAGCAATTCACCAATTACCGATAGGACAACGAAAATCTACTCAGACATCATAGGATGGCAACACATAATTGGATAATAATATGAAGCATAAAGCACCATGTTCAAGTAGAGGGTACAACGGGTTGTGGGAGAGCGGACCGCTGTAGATAGATGGGGGAAGGTGATGAAGATGTTGGTGAATATGACGGAGGTGTTGGTGTAGATTACAGTGACGATGATGGCCCCGGCGGCGTTCCGGCGCCACCGGAAGAGAGGGGGAGAGGGCCCCCCTCCTTCTTCTTCTTCCTTGACCTTCCCCCTAGATGGGAGAAGGGTTTACCCCCTGGTCCATGGCTTCCATGGCGGTGGAGGGGCGAGATCCCCTCCGAGATTGCACCTGTCTCTCTGTCTCTCTGTTTCTGCGTTCCAGATTTTGGCCTTTCACCGTTTCTTATATTCCTGGAGATCCGTAACTCCGATTGGGATGAAATTTTAACACGTTTTGTATCCAGATATTGGCTTTGTTTCGGCGAAAGAAGGGCACCAACCGCCTTACGGGGTGGCCAGGAGGGTCAGGGGCGCGCCCCCTGCCTCGTGGCCCCCTCGGGCATCGTCTCGCATTGATTCTTCTTCCCAAAAATGACATATATTTCAAAAGAAAAAATCTCCGTAAGTTTTTAACCCGTTTGGACTCCGTTTGATATGGATTTTCTGCGAAACAAAAAACATGCAACAAACAGGAACTGGCACTGGGCACTGGATCAATATGTTAGTCCTAAAAATAGTATAAAAGTTGCCAAAAGTATATGAAAGTTGTATAATATTGGCATGGAACAATCAAAAATTATAGAAACGACGGAGATGTATCAGCATCCCCAAGCTTCATTCCTACTCGTCCTCGAGTAGGTAAATGATAAAAAAGATAATTTTTGATGTGGAATGCTACCTAGCATAATCTTGATCATGTAATCTAATCATAGCATGAATATTAAGACACAAGTGATTCAAAGCAATATTCTACCATTTTACATTAAGACAATAATACTTCAAGCATACTAATAAAGTAATCATGTCTTCTCAAAATAACATGGCCAAAGAAAGTTCATCCCTACAAAATCATATAGTTTGGTTATGCTCCATCTTCATCACACAAAATGTTCAAATCATGCACAACCCCGATGACAAGCCAAGCAATTTTTTCATACTTTAGTATTCTCAAACTTTTTCAACCTTCACACAATACATGAGCGTGAGCCATGGATATAGCACTATAGGTGGAATAGAATATGATGATGGAGGTTGTGTGGAGAAGACAAAAAATGGAAGAAAGTATCACATCGACACGGCTAATCAACGGGCTATGGAGATGCCCATCAATTGATGTCAATGCGAGGAGTAGGGATTGCCATGCAACATATGCACTAGAGCTATAAGTGTATGAAAGCTCATACTAAAATTAAGTGGGTGTGCATCCAACTTGCTTGCTCATGAAGTCCTAGGGCACTTGAGGAAGCCCATCGTTGGAATATACAAGCCAGGTTCTATAATGAAAATTCCCACTAGTATATGAAAGTGATAACTCAAGAGACTCTCTATATGAAGAACATGGTGCTAATCTGAAGCACAAGTGTGGTAAAAGGATAGTAACATTGTCCCTTCTCTCTTTTCTCTCATTTTTTCATTTTTTGTAGGATTCCTTGGCCTCTCTCTCTCTCTCTCTTTTTTTGGGGGCTTCTATGGCCACTTTTATTTTGATAACCTCACATGGGACAATGTTCTAATAATGATGATCATCACACTTTTATTTACTTACAACTCGATACTAGAACAAAGATATGACTCTATATGAATGCCTCCGGCGGTGTACTGGGATGTGCAATGATCTAGCGTGGCAATGAAATCAAAAAACAGACAAGCCATGAAAACATCATGCTAGCTATCTTACGATCATGCAAAGCAATATGAAAATAAATGATCAAGTCATGTATATGATGATGATGTAAGTTGCATGGCAATATATCTCGGAATGGCTATGGAAATGCCATGATAGGTAGGTATAGTGGCTGTTTTGAGGAAGATATAAGGAGGCTTATGTGTGATAGAGCGTATCATATCACGGGGTTTGGATGCACCAGTGAAGTTTGCACCAACTCTCGAGGTGAGAAAGGGCAATGCATGGTACCGAAGAGGCTAGCAATGATGGAAGGGTGAGATTGCGTATAATCCATGGACTCAACATTAGTCATAAAGAACTCACATAATTATTGCAAAAATCTACAAGTCATCAAAACCAAGCACTATGCGCATGCTCCTAGGGGGATATATTGGTAGAAAAAGACCATCGCTCGTCCCCGACCACCACTCATAAGGAAGACAATCAAAGAAACACCTCATGCTTCAAATTTGTTACACAACGGTTACCATACGTGCATGCTACGAGACTTGCAAACCTCAACACAACTAGTTCTCAAATCCACAATTACCCACTAGCATGACTCTAATATCACCATATTTATATCGCAAAACTATTGCAAGGAATCAAACATATCATATTCAGTGATCTACAAGTTTTATGTAGGATTTTATGACTAACCATGTGAATGACCAATTCCTGTCATCTCTCTAAATAGATATAAGTGAAGCAAGAGAGTTTTAATTCTTTATAAAAAAGATATGCCCACACTCTAACAAATATAAGTGAAGCAAAATAGCATTCTACAAATGGTGGTTTTCTATGTGTAGGGAAACAGGCAATCCAAACTTCAAATGATATAAGCGAAGCACATGAAGCATTATATAAAGCCATACTCAAGAGATATAAAGTGAAATGAGAATTCTATAAATCAACCATGGACTATCTCATACCATCATGGTGCATCAAAGAAAAGTGAAAACTGAATGCAAAAGACGCTCCAAGATTTGCACATATCACATGAACGAAATGAAACCGAAAACATACCGATACTTGTTGAAGCAAGATGGGATGCCTTCCAGGGCATCCCCAAGCTTAGACTCTTGAGTCTCCTTTAATATTTACTTGGGGTGCCTTGGTCATCCCCAAGCTTGAGCTCTTGCCTCTCCTCCTTCTCCTCATATCGATACCTCCTCGATCTTTGATCACTTCATCCACACAAAACTCAATAGAAAGCTCGGTAAGATCCGTTAGTATAATAAAGCAAATCACTACTCTAATTACTGTTGCAAACCAATTCATATTTTGTTTTTTCACTGTAGCTACTGTAATATAACTTTTCCATGGCTTAATCCACTGATAGAAATCGATAGTTTCATCAAAACAAGCAAACGGTGCATCAAAAACAGAATCTGTCTTAAACAGGACAGTCTGTAGTAATCTGAACATTCACCATACTTCTGGTACTCCAAAAATTCTGAAAAATTTAGGAAAAATGAAAAATTTGTATAGAAGGACAGTGCAAAAAGTTTCAGGACCGTTTGACGTTCCAGTAAAAAATGTAAAATCGCGCACTACAACCAAAGTTTCTGTTTTGCACCGCACAAACCAACAAGCAATGTAAACATCCTAAAGGCAAATCTTGGCACATTATTTTTATGATACAATGGATTTGTACAAGGGGATAATTATTTTTGTTTGAAAAGTTTCTGTACTCAACGGTCACAAAGTTTCCATAGGCATGAACAAAGTTCAAGGTTAGCTCCCACTTTAACAATGCTCGTCTTTCTCACTTTCCCTTTTTTTTGAAAAAGTTTTAGGTTCCCCTCTTTATTTTTTTTGTTTTAAACTTTATAAAGCACACAACAGAAATAAATGACTCTCTAAAACTTCTGGGTTGTCTCCCTGGCAGCGCTTTCTTTAAAGCCATTAAGCTAGGCATATAGTGCTCAAGTAATGGATCCATCTGGATCCCAAGGTATATCAAAGCCAATTTTAATTAACAAAGATTTATGATTTAGTAGTGAGCACAAAATAACATATATCATGCAACAACGAAGTCTAACTCTCTTCCTATGCATCAGCATGTCATAAAAGAACAATTCATGCACACATAGTAAAGGCCAGTGCATAGTATAAACAGTTTCTTGCAATTTCATCATATTGGAAACATGGAGAGGCAGATATGTAATTCCTCTCTCATAATAATTGCAAGTAGGAGCAGCAATCACATGCATATTATATCTATCAAAATCATCATGTGTAGTAGTAAAACGCAACCCATCAATATAATCCTTAGTAAGGGCAAACTTCTCCAATATAGTGTAGTCGGGAGAATTCAAAAAGATAATAGGACTATCATGCGTGGGTGCAATAGCAAAAATTTCATGTTTAACATAAGGAACTATATCAAGTTCATCTCCATAAGCATAATTCATATTGGCATCTTGTCCACAAGCATAGCAAGCATCATCAAAAAGGGGTATTTCAAAAGAATCAACGGGATCATAACAATCATCATAGCATTCATCCTTTGGTAAATTCGAAGGGAAATTAAACAATGTATGGGATAAAAGAGTTACTCTCATTAGATGGTGGGAACGGGTGATCAATCTGCTCTTCCTCCTTTTGTTCTTCGCTCTCCTCCTCATCTTTTTCATCCAATGAGCTCACAATGTCATTAATTTCTTCTTCCATAGACTCCTGCAAAATATTAGTCTCTTCTTGGACAGCGGAGGAGTCCTCAATATATGGTTTAAAATAAGGATTATAAGCATAATTATCATAGCAATATTTAAGTATGGCCAAATTTTCAGATTTGTAGAGAGCAGTATCACACTCTTCAATAAAAGAAGCAATTTCACAAGTACCCCTAAAAGCAGCAAATTCTTCAATTTGTTGAACATCATAGTAATTATAAACACCCTTAGTATACGAAGATACGATTCCATTATCACTAAACTCACATTGGTAAGGAAGGTGTTTCTTAGGGTCTTGTACAATCATATATTTCACATAAATTCCAAGCATAGCACTGCAATGATGAATTTGATCTAGTAAAGTTTCCCTTTTTCAGATATGCGGTGTCGCACATAACAAGCATGCTCATCTAAAGATTTTACCTCAACTAAGCTAGTTGGGGTTTCAGCCCGAGCACATAGGGATCAAAGATGATCCAAGTAAAAAGCTTCAGTAGTGTGATAGATATTGAGTGGTTCTTCAACCATTGGTTCAGTAGGTACCACTATTTTTTTTGGTATTTTGCATTTCCTACCCATAACTAAAGATAGAAAACAAGAGCACAAAATAAAAACTACTTAGTGATAAAGCAAACAAGCACACACGAGAATATTCACCCCACGCTATAACTCCCTGGCAACGGCGCCAGAAAAAGGTCTTGATAACCCACAAGTATAGGGGATCGCAACAGTTTTCGATAAGTAAGAGTGTCGAACCCAACGAGGAGCTAAATGTAGAACAAATATTCCCTCAAGTTCTATCGACCAGCGATACAACTCTACGCACGCTTGACGTTCGCTTTACCTAGAACAAGTATGAAACTAGAAGTACTTTGTAGGTGTTGTTGGATAGGTTTGCAAGATAATAAAGATTACGTAAATGAAAAGTAGGGGCTGTTTAGATAAAAGAAACAATAAAGTAAATATAGCGAGTGTGGAAAAGTGGTGGTAGGAGTTGCGAAATTGCCCCTTAAGCAATTGACTACTTTACTAGACCGATAGCAAGTATTATGTGGGAGAGGCCACTGCTAGCATGTCATCCCTGACTTGGAATTCTATGCACTTATGATTGGAACTATTAGCAAGAATCCGCAACTACTAATGTTCATTAAGGTAAAACCCAACCATAGCATTAAGATATATTGGTCCCCCTTCAATCCCGTATGCATCAATTTCTATGCTAGGTTGA